>NC_141002.1:37139760-37419727 GCF_052327205.1 Somniosus microcephalus
AACGGGACTAGCAGATACGTTAAGGGACAAGTTTGTGTGTGGGCTTCAAAGTGAAGGAACCCAGAAACGGCTTCCATTAGAAAAGGATCTTACGCTGGACAAGGCTTTCAGCATGGCAGTATCACACGAAGCAGCCGCATGGGGCGCTGCAGAGATACAACGGAGACCGCAAGAATATGGCACAAATGAAATGTCATACGGAACAGTGAAGTGCTATCGCTGCGGTAGAACAACACATGACCATAATGATTGCTGGTTTAAGGACAAAGTGTGCAGACAGTGTGGAAAAGTAGGACACATAGCAAGAGTCTGCAGGTCGGGAAAGAAAACCAGCAGCAAGAAATCTCCACAGGAAAAGTACAAGAAGGTACATAAGGTCATAGAGTCATAGAGTCATAGAGTTTTACAGCACAGAAAGAGGCCCTTCGGCCCATCGTGTCTGCGCCGCCCATCCATCCCTGTCCAGTCTAATCCCATTTTCCAGCATTTGGTCCATAGCCTTGTATGCAATGGCATTTCAAGTGCTCATCCAAATGCTTCTTGAATGTTGTGAGGGTTCCTGCCTCTACCACCCTTTCAGGCATTGAGTTCCACATTCCAACCACCCTCTGGGTGAAAAAGTTCCTCCTCAAATCCCCTCTAAATCTCCTGCCCCTTACCCTGAATCTATGCCCCCTTGCTATTGACCCCCCCACTAAGGGGAAAAGTTCCTCTTTATCTACCCTATCTATGCCCCTCATCATTTTGTACACCTCAATCAGGTCCCCCCTCAGCCTTCTCTGCTCCAAGGAAAACAACCCCAGCCTGTCCAGCCTCTCTTCATAGCTGAGGCGCTCCATCCCAGGTAACATCCTGGTGAATCTTCTCTGCACCCTCTCCAAAGCAATCACATCCTTAAGGTGACGGAGAGTAGTTCAGACGAACAGAAAAGTGATACAGACTCCGGAAGCAAGGAGCTGGGTTGGCTGAAACTACATAAGGTGATCCAAACGGAGGATCACCAAACTACCTGGGTCACGCTCAAGATAGCTGGAGTCCAAGTGAAAATGGAATTGGATACAGGATCAGCCCTAACAGTCATAAACCGAAGGGACTACAAGCGGCTATTCTCACATATACCCTTGAGAGATACAGAGATTGTCTTGAAGACGTACACGGGGTAAAAAGTCTACCCCAAAGGAAAAATAAGGGTGAACGTTGTATATAACGGTAAGGAAACACCAAAAATGGACCTATATGTATTGCCAGATGGAGGACCACCACTACTAGGACGTGAATGGATCCGGAAGATACAGCTAGATTGGCATTCCATACAAGCGCTGACTAGATGCCAAAAAGGATGACGACGTCACACCTGGACGACTGTCAAAAATGCTAACTGACGCACAAGAAGTGTTCCAGGAGGGACTTGGAACACTAAAAGGCATAACAGCGATGATCAAAATAGAAGAAAATGCAAGCCCAAAGTTTTTTAAGGCCAGACCGATGCCTTATGCGAGCCGCCCAGCTGTCGAAGCAGAGCTGGAAGGTTTGGAACGTTCAGGAGTACTGTCCAAAGTGGACTGGAGCGAGTGGGCCACACCGATCGTTCCTGTAATGAAGAGGTCGTTGAGTAATATGCCTGGGGAACCAAAGAAAGTTTGCATCTGTAGGGACTTTAAGGTGACAGTGAACCCAATCCTTCACACGGTACAATATCCGCTTCCGCGGATTGAAGATATTTTCGCCTCGCTATCTGGAGGGAAACGCTTCACTAAGATTGATCTGGCCCAGGCGTACCTGCAAATGGAGGTAGAAGAAGCCTCAAAACAGTACCTCACGATCAACACTCATAAAGGTCTCTACCAATACAACCGGCTGGTGTTCGGGGTAGCATCAGCTCCGGCTATTTGGCAAAGGGCAATGGATCAAGTCCTGCAAGGGATTCCAGGGACCCAGTGTTATTTGGACGACATCCTGGTCACGGGCGAAAATGACAGTGCTCACCTTGCCAACCTGGAGCAGGTGCTCACTAGATTGAAGGAATATGGGCTCCGAGCAAATCGCCACAAATGCGAGTTTTTCCAGAAGCAGATCTCGTATTGTGGCCACGTGATTGATGAAGAGGGGTTACATAAGTCCCCTGAAAAGATTGAGGCATTAGTCAAGGCTCCAGCACCGGAAAATGTGTCACAACTGAGGTCGTTCCTCGGGCTGGTGAACTACTACCATAAGTTCTTGCCGAATTTGTCTACAGTACTACACCCACTGAACACCCTACTGCAAACGGGGGTACCATGGAAGTGGAATGACGAATGTAAACGAGCTTTCCAGAAGTGCAAAGAATTGATCACATCAAAAGAGGTGTTGGCTCATTTCAACCCAGCACTACCAATTCGGTTGGCGTGTGATGCATCACCCTATGGCATTGGAGCGGTGCTGTCGCACAAGTTCCCAGACGGCTCAGAGAGGCCAGTAGCCTTTGCGTCTCGATCACTAACATCAGCCGAGCATAACTACGCCCAGATTGACAGGGAGGCCCTCAGCCTAGTGTGGGGAGTGAAAAAATTCAACCACTATCTGCACTGGCAGAAGTTCACCAACCACTTGTCTCCATCTTTAATCCAAAGAAGGGCGTGCCGGTGATGACTGCGCAACGGCTACAAAGATGGTCGCTTTTTCTAGGGGCGAACCAATATGAAATCGAGTATAAGGGCACGAAACAGCATGGAAACACTGATGGGCTATCACGCCTGCCACTGCCTACTGCGGAGGAAGCACCAGCAGTGGACCCTGTCGAAATATTTTATTCGACTATAATTGAACGCTTGCCAGTAACTAACGCTGATATAGAGAAGGAGACCCGAAATGGCCCGACACTGTCTCGGGTATATGACTTGACGGTGAAGGAATGGCCAACACATGGCGACTCACTGTTGCCAGCATTCTCATCCAGAAGAGAACAGCTGTCAGTATGCCAGGGGACCTTGATGTGTGGATCCCGAGTGGTAAGTCCACCCAAGTTAAGGGAGAGAGTGCTAAATGAGCTTCACGAAGGCCATCTGGGAGGGGTGAAAATGAAAAGCCTTGCTTGGGCTTATGTGTGGTGTGTGGTAAACCACTGTTTGTATTCCACTGTGTACATGCCTGGACATGCCTCGGCTGACTCCTCCCACAAGTCCTAGTATAAAGGTGACTGCTCCCCAGCCCTTTGTATTTCTGGACCGGTCGACCACTCGAGGCAGACCTTCATTCTTTTGTTAATAAAAGCCTTTAGTTACTCTCTTAACTCTCAGTCTTTTATGAGTAATTGATAGCGCATCAATTTTATTAACAAAATTTTTATAATGGAGAAGATCCTCACACCAGCATGCCTGGACTTAGATCATCGGGAGGCGGACTCATCCACCAAGTTTACTCACTGGCTTAAGTGTTTCGAAAAATTCCTGACCGCCTCCGCAGCAATCAAATCGGACGAGGACAAACTGGATGTCCTGACCTCCAAAGTGAACCACCGAGTATACTCGGTCATCCAAGACGCGACCTTGTACGCGGACGCTATCAAGCTCCTCAAGGACCAGTACACGCGCCCAGTGAACGAAGTGTACGCCAGGCACCTTCTGGGGAGTCGTAAACAACAACCTGGGGAATCGACCGTGGAATACCTTCAGGCACTGTCTGTGCTTGGCCGGGCCTGTGGTTGTAAGGATGTAAAGGCCGCCGTGTACACAGAGGAACTTATCCGGGACGCTTTTGTAGCGGGCCACAGATCCAATTACACCCGACAGCGACTGTTGGAGCAGAGTGACCTCGACCTCAACAAGGCCTCTGAACTCGCACTATCATTGGATGCAGCCTACCGGGGCATGGATGCCTACTCCTCTGCACCGTGGATGCCGCGGGGAATGACAGCCTGGGACACAGTAGGACCGCCTCATAGCGCCGTGCCACCCCAGCCACACCCCAGCAACGGCCCAACTACCGCAGCAGTGTCCCAAGGCCAGACAGCAGTGCCCCAAGGCCAGAAATGCTACTTCTGTGGCCAGGCAAAACACCCCAGAGCGCGCTGCCCGGCGAAAAACGCGATCTGCTTGGGCTGCGGGAAGAAGGGACACTACGCTAGCGTCTGCAGGGCCAAAGCCACCCCGAACCCCAGCAGTGCCGCGTGTGGGCCATGCGGGCCGCCATCTTGGGCCTCCCCGGCCATGTGCGAACCACTGGTACAGCAGCCATTTTGGACGCCTCCAGCCACATGGGGATCATGGACGCCGCCATCTTGGACGACAGCCGGAACGCAGCAGGCCCCCAACACCGCCTCATCTGATACCCGCAGCGACACACCGACCCCTACGCTGGCATCCGTTACACTGGACCAAGCGAGACCGCACCAGCTGGCCAGTTCCACAATGGACATTAAGGTAAATGGTCACGATACAATCTGCCTTTTTGACTCTGGGAGCACGGAGAGCTTCATCCACCCCGACACGGTGCGGCGTTGCTCTCTCCCAGTCCTGCCTGCGCACCAGCGGATTTCTATGGCCTCCGAGTCCCAGTCGGCGGACATCGGCGGCTACTGCGTGGTGACACTCGTAGTAGACGGGACTGTGTACGATCATTTTAAAATTCTGGTCCTGCCCGACCTCTGCGCTGTCGTCCTGCTGGGGTTAGATTTTCAGTGACACCTTAAAAGTGTTACGATGGCGTACGGTGGACCCCTACCCCCACTCACAGTCCGCAGCCAGCAGCTTCCAAATTGCCCGCCGCGCACCAGGTGCAACCTCTCCACACTCAGAGTCACCCCCCCCCCACTGTTTGCTAACCTCACCCCCGACTGTAAGCCCATCGCCACAAAGAGCAGGCGATACAGTGCCGGGGACAGGGTTTTCATTAAAACCGAAGTGGAGCGGCTCCTGAAGGAAGGGATTATTGAGGGCAGCACCAGCCCCTGGCGAGCCCAGGTTGTGGTCGTTAAGACCGGCGAGAAGCAGCGCCTGGTCATCGACTACAGCCAGACAATAAATCGCTACACCCTGCTGGACGCCTACCCACTCCCCCGCATAGCTGATGTGGTCAACCAGATCGCGCAGTACCGCGTCTTCTCGACCATTGACCTGAAATCAGCGTACCACCAGCTCCCTATCCACCCTGAGGACCGCCAGTACACCGCCTTTGAGGCAAACGGCCGCCTCTATCAGTTCCTTAGGGTTCCCTTTGGCGTCACCAATGGGGTCTCCGTCTTCCAAAGGGAGATGGACCGGATGGTAGATCAAAATGCGTTGCAGGCCACTTTCCCATATCTGGACAATGTGACCATCTGCGGCCGTGACTTGCAGGACCATGACGCAAACCTCGAAAAATTCCTCCGCACCGCCCAACTCCTGAACCTGACATATAACAAGGAGAAGTGCATATTCCGCACAAACCGCCTCGCCATCCTTGGCTGTGTTGTGGAACACGGAGTCATCGGCCCCGACCCCGACCGGATGCGTCCCCTTATGGAACTCCCACTGCCCCACTGCCTCAAGGCCCTGAAGAGGTGCCTAGGGTTTTTCTCCTATTACGCCCAGTGGGTCCCCTACTATGCGGACAAGGCCCGTCCGCTGATCAAGTCCACCTCTTTTCCCTTGACGGCAGAGGCCCGCTTAGCCTTCCACCGTATCAAGGAGGACATTGCCAAAGCCACCATGCACGCAGTGGACGAATCCAACCCCTTCCAGGTGGAAAGCGACGCGTCCGACTTTGCCCTGGCCTCTACCCTCAATCAGGCGGCGAGACCCGTGGCCTTCTTTTCACGAACCCTCCAAGGCCCGGAGACCAGACACTCCGCTGTTGAGAAGGAGGCCCAGGCGATTGTGGAGGCTGTGCGTCATTGGAGGCACTACCTGGCCGGAAAACGATTTACCCTGCTCACTGACCAGCGTTCAGTTGCTTTCATGTTTAACAACAAGCAGAGGGGCAAAATCAAAAATAACAAGATCTTGAGGTGGAGAATCGAACTTTCCACCTACAATTACGAGATCTTGTACCGGCCCGGGAAGCTCAATGAACCCCCGGATGCGCTATCGCGTGGCACCTGCGCCAGCGCGCAGATCGATAGACTGTGGGCCCTCCACAATGACCTCTGCCACCCGGGGGTCACCAGGTTCTTCCACTTCCTCAAGGCCCGCAACCTGCCTTACTCTATTGAGGAGGTCAGGACCATGACCAGGAACTGCCAAGTCTGCGCTGAGTGCAAACCGCACTTTTATAGACCAGACAGGGCCCACCTGATAAAAGCCACTCGCCCCTTCGAGCGCCTGAGCGTTGATTTTAAAGGGCCTCTCCCCTCCTCCGACCGCAATGTGTACTTCCTCAATATTATTGATGAGTACTCCCGTTTCCCGTTCGCCATCCCCTGCCTGGACATGACCAGTGCCACGGTCATTAAATGTCTGAACGACCTCTTCACCCTGTTTGGTTTCCCCAGCTATATCCATAGCGACCGGGGCTCATCACTTATGAGCGACGAACTCCGTCAGTACCTGCTAACTAGGGGTATTGCCACAAGCAGGACCACCAGTTACAACCCCCGGGGGAACGGACAGGTGGAAAGAGAAAATGCGACAGTTTGGAAGGCCGCCCTGCTAGCCTTAAAGTCTAGGGGCCTTCCAACCTCCCGCTGGCAGGATGTGCTCCCCGATGCGCTCCACTCTATTCGGTCACTGCTCTGCACTGCCACTAACGCCACCCCTCATGAGAAAATGTTTGTCTTCCCAAGGAAGTCCACATCGGGGACATCGCTACCGCCATGGCTGACGTCCCCAGGGCCGGTCCTACTGAGAAGACACGTGAGGACCCATAAAACGGACCCCCTGGTCGAGAGGGTCGACCTCCTCCACGCCAACCCCCAGTATGCTTACATTGCATACCCGGACGGGCGGGAGGACACAGTCTCCATAAGAGACCTTGCACCCTCGGGGGCCGCAGTAACCCACTACTCACTACCAGCCCCCCCCCCACAATCTGATATCCAGCCCCAGCAGACGGCAGGCCTGGGCCCCGCGACCCGCTCGACATCTACGAGGACGACACGCCTGTGCCACAGCCTACGCAGGACTCGACGCCGGAAGCTCCACTACCCCTGCCGTCGCCACGCCAATCACAGCGGCAGACAAGACCTCCGGAGAGACTCCAATACACTAACTGTTAATACACTTCACCCCGCCGGACTCAATTTTAAACAAGGGGTGAATGTGGTAAACCACTGTTTGTATTCCACTGTGTACATGCCTGGACATGCCTCGGCTGACTCCTCCCACAAGTCCTAGTATAAAGGTGACTGCTCCCCAGCCCTTTGTATTTCTGGACCGGTCGACCACTCGGGGCAGACCTTCATTCTTTTGTTAATAAAAGCCTTTAGTTACTCTCTTAACTCTCAGTCTTTTATGAGTAATTGCGGCGACTCACTGTTGCCAGCATTCTCATCCAGAAGAGAACAGCTGTCAGTATGCCAGGGGACCTTGATGTGTGGATCCCGAGTGGTAATTCCACCCAAGTTAAGGGAGAGAGTGCTAAATGAGCTTCACGAAGGCCATCTGGGAGGGGTGAAAATGAAAAGCCTTGCTTGGGCTTATGTGTGGTGGCCGGGGATCGATCAGCAAATTGAGGACCTGAAAAAGAGCTGTTCAGGATGTCAGAAGGTCCAAAATGCACCACCACAGGCCCCTCTACACCCATGGGAGTGGCCCTCATCTCCATGGCAACGGGTGCATATTGATTTTGCTGGTCCATTCATGGACTCAATGTTTCTAATAGCCGTGGATGCGCACTCGAAATGGCCTGAGGTGATCAAAATGTCCTCCACCACCACGGAGAGAACTATTGCAGTCCTACGGACCATATTTGCCAGGAACGGCTTGCCAGAGCAGATTTGCTCTGATAACGGACCACAGTTTGTGTCCGAAGAGTTTCGAAGATTCATGAAAAGGAATGGGGTAAGGCATTACACATCCGCCCCGTATCATCCAGCCACAAATGGATTGGCTGAGAGGTTCGTACAAACCTTTAAGAAAGCAGTAAGGGCCATGTGCGATGATGACATTCCACTGCAGCATAAGGTGGACAATTTCCTGTTAGCCTACAGAAATGCGACACATGCAGTCACCAGCCAGACCCCGGCCATGATGTTCTTCAACCGAAGGTTGAGATCTCGTCTGGATTTGCTCAGACCAAATGTACGAAGAGATGTTGAGAATAAGCAATTCCAGCACACCAATGAGAAGCCGACAAGGAGCTTCAATGTAGGGCAACCAGTCTTGGCCCGCGACTACCGAACAGAGAAATGGCAACCAGGAACGATATGCACACGGCAGGGGTGACTAATGTACACAGTGGATGTTGGGGAGAACATTGTGAGACGCCATGTCGACCAGATCCTAGAGTCACAGGAACGAGGCAACCCCATGTCTCGTGCACCTGGTGATGAACCCGACATGCAGGTAGCATCTACCCCAGAAACAGTAGTATCGGAAGCTGATGAACCAACTGACGACAGGGGGCCTCCGCACCAAGAACAAGACACTCAGGAAAGGCGCTATCCAGAAAGGATCAGGAAGCCGCCCCAAAGACTGAATTTATAAATGGACTATTTTCAGTTAATGTGCATGTTAAAAGTGTTAATTGTTAAATGAATGTTATGGTACTGTCAATCTAAAATGGGAGGAATTTTAGTGTATGTACCTTTAAGGGGAGAACTACTTTTTACAGCTCCTGTATACTGTAGTACCGGCAGTGACCACACCTGTATATAAACCCTGAGTAGGGATCTGTACGTTTAGTTTTAGAGTAACCCTCATCCAGTAAATACCTGTTGATTGTTCCCTGCAGTCTCGTGTCTAGTTATTGATGGACACACAACATCAAAATACACGGATCTAACAGCAGCCACTGAAACCAATTTTGACTTCATTCCGAGTGGGTACCCCTGAACTGATGCTTGATGAAGTGGCAGGAATTGTCCATCTGGTATTGCCCGGGTGGTCATTGGAGTGGCTGACCACTGACGCCAATACCTATCCTCTATCACTCATATATAGCCTTAGAATCGTAGAATCATAGAATGGTTACAGCACTGAAGGAAGCCATTTGGCCTGCCGAGCCCGTGCCAGCTGTCTGCAGGAGCAATTCAGCTCAATTCAATTCAGCCACTTTCCCATCCCTTTCACCGTGGACCTGCAAATTGTATTCCTTCAGGTACTTGTTATGTCTGACATTGGGGATAGGTACTCGATTGCCTTGGCCTGAGCACATGAAGTTTGATAGTGCTGTTATTGTTATATTATGTCTGACATTGGATATAGGTATTCGATTGTTTTTGCCTGTAAGAGTGTGGTTGCATCAACCATTAAAAGCGACATGAGTTGAGTTCTAAATACGGCCTCTGGATTATCTTTGCAAACGCAACATTTGGCGACGAGGATGGCTGAAATCTCTCTTCCACCACCTCCTCCCTTCCTTGCACTACCCGGTGAGCCCCCGATCCCATGGGTTCGCTGGTTACAGTCCTTTGAAACCTACCTCATTGCTCTCGGACTAGAAAATGTGAGTACAGCATGGAAAAAGGCACTGTTATCCCATTGCTTGGGAGCGGAGGGCCACCGTGTTCTTGGGACATTATGCACAGCAGACTCAATTCAAACATATGATGTGGCTGTGGCTCTGTTAAGCACACACTTCTCTGCCCCACAAAGTGCCCTCCTGCAGCGATTCATTTTTAGACAGCGTCACCAACTCCCCGGTGAGTCTGTGCATCAATACGTGGCTAATTTGAGGGGGTTAGCTAGCTCATGCAAGTTTGGTGCACTACAAGATGAGATGGTGCATGATCAACTCATAGAGCACACCAACAACATGAGAGTGCGTGAAAGACTGTTACCCGAGTCCGATGATCTGTCGTTGTCACAGGCAGTTAACATTGCCTTTCAAGTGGAGTCTGCAGCCGAATGTGCAGTGAAACTAGCACACACACCCAGTGACAGCGCCCTCGGCCCCGACAGCTCTGACACTGTAATGCTCGCGCAACGGCAGCAACGCGCGCTACCGCGGCAAGTGTGGAAACTGCGGATCTGGTTCACATGCTACCAGAGTGCAGAATTGCCCCGCGCGCGGCCAAGCCTGTCGCAATTGTGGAAAACAAAATCACTTTGCCAATGTCTGCCGCTCTGCCCCTGTTGCTACAAATGAACACTCTCAGTCCTCAAGCAGTTGGTCTATAATTCAGAACGTGAGCTCTGGGCCAGTAGTGGCTTTCAAGTCATGCACAATTAACCTGAATGATGTGTGCATCCCTCTGTTGTTGGATACCGGTGCCAGCGTCTCACTGCTGAATGTGGACACATTCAAACATTTTTTCAGCTCCCTGCCACTCTCTGCGCCCTCCACTGCCCTTTGCATGTATGGTAATTTGAAAATTGGACTAGTGGGCTCAGTCAACCTCACTGTACGCTATGGAACAAAAGTTTTGCCAGATTTTTGTTTTCATGTGGCACGCCAAGGAGCTAACCTGATGGGACTGGATCTTTTCACTGCCCTGGGTTTTTCTCTCTTGGACACCGGCGGGTCTGCGATTCTGCACGTCACCTCACCGTGGCGCCAAACATGGCCAGCACTCTTGGAGGGTCTGGGCTGCCTGACTGCCTTCACCCACCAGCCCATGGTTGACTCCACTGTTACCTTTGTCATTCAGCTAGTGCGCCACATCCCGCTTGCTCTCCGTGACGGGGTCACAGCTGAACTAAAGCAGCTACTGGAAGCTGGCATCATCGAACCAGTTGATGCCTCCCCATGGGTCTCCAACCTGGTGGTCGCAAAGAAAAAGTCAGGTGGTCTACGCGTCTGTGTCGATCTTCGAGCAGTGAATAAGGCCGTAATCCCTGACAAATATCCACTGCCCACGTCAGAGGAACTCACAGTGCAGTTCTATGGTTCCATCCTGTTCTCGAAACTGGACCTTCGACAGGGCTATCTACAGGTTTCCCTCCACCCCAGCAGCAGGGACCTCACTGCTTTTGTGACACATGCTGGCATCTTTTAGTACACCAGGATGCCATTTGGACTTAGCTCTGCACGCAGCTGCTTCCAAAAGGTGATGTCCTCTGTGCTCGCGGGCATTCCTGGGGTGGCCATCTACCTGGATGACATCGTCGTGCATGGGCCCTCGACCTCTACTCACGACGAACGCCTTCACAGAGCTTTCACGGCTCTAGCAAAACACAAGCTCACACTGAATGGCGAAAAGTGTGTCTTTGCTGTTTCAGAGATCGAATTTGTGGGGTTTCGGTTGTCAGCTGACGGTATATCCCCACTCCAGTCAAACGTGGATGCCATTCACAGCATCCCAGAACCCAGCTCTGCAGCACAGGTTGCCTCCTTCCTTGGCATGACTGGGTACTACCTGAAGTTTTTGCCCCAGTACTCAGCCACCACAGCCCCACTGCGCCAGCTCCTGCGAAAGGATGAGCCCTGGGTGTGATCACAAGCCTGTACGGAAGCTGTTCGCCTCCTCAAATCACAGCTCACGTTGCCTCCAGTGTTGGCTCACTTTGACGTCGCCAGCCCCACCCTCGTCACCTGCGACGCGTCCGCTGCAGCTGTGGGGGCAGTGTTATCGCAGATACAGAATGGAGTGGAGAAACCAATCGCCTTTGCCTCCCGAGCCCTTAGCCCCACTGAACAGAAGTACTCAGTAGGCGAGCGTGAGGCGCTGGCGTGTGTCTGGGCATGTGAGCGGTGGCACCTGTACATGTATGGCCGTGCCTTCACCCTGCGAACCGATCACCAGGCTCTCACTGCCCTGCTGTCAACATCCGGCACGGGCCACAGACCACTACGTCTACACCGCTGGCCTGACCGCCTCCGCCAATACAATTTCAGTCTCCAGTTCACACCAGGACATGACAATGTTGTTGCAGATCTGCTCTCCCACACTGTCTCTGCCCCAGCCCCACTCGTCGGGTTTGAACATGTGGAACAGGATATCGTCCAGATGCTGCACACGCCTCTCCAAACCACAGTCTCTCTCCAGGAGCTCAAAGAGGCCTCTGAACAGGATCCGGCCCTCTCCCAGCTGTGCACCTTCATCAGAGATGGCTGGTCTCGCAAGGTGCCTGAGGAACTGTCTGCCTACTCCAGAGTTAAAGAGGAGCTTTCCTGCTGGAATGACTCCTGTGTTGCACATGGGCTCTGCACTGTGGTCCCAAATGCCCTTCATGCGCGTGTTTTATCCATGGCGCACGAGGGCCACTTGGGCATAGTGAAGCTCAAACAACGATGCCGAGACCTAGTGTGGTGGCCGGGTATCGACAGGGAAATCAAGGCCCTGGTCAAGGACTGTGCAGCCTGCCTTGTAAGTCGCAAGACTGGCCACCAAGCTCCTCCACCCCTGCAACCCCTTGCCTGGCCCTCTCAGCCCTGGGAGCACCTGCAGCTGGACGTCTGCGGGGCGATCCATGGTGTCCCCCACCATCAACGGTTCCTAGTGGTTACCTATGACCTGCACTCAAAATGGCCAGAGGTCACTGCCGTGGGCTCCGTCACCTCTCGGGTCATCATCGATATCCTTGAGTCCCTCTTCTCCCGCTGGGGGCATCCAAAGGCCATCACCACAGACAATGGCCCCCAAATGGTCTCTTTGGAACTCTCCTCTTACCTTGAGAGCAAGGGCATCCGTCACATACTACCACCCCGATTCAAATGGGGGGGGTGGAGCGTTCTAACCAGACACTGAAAAATGGCATCAGAGCACACCTATCCCAGGGGTGTGCATTTGACAAGGCCCTCCTCCACACACTGCTGCACTACAGAGCCTCCCAGCATTCTATTACAGGGGTCTCACCCGCATCCCTCATGCTAGGCCGTGAGCTCATGCTGCCCCTTGGCAGGCTCCGCCCCTCGCTAGCTCAGAGCCCTGCTCCACGGGCTCAAGCCACAGTCGCTAGACAGCAGGAGAAGATGAAACACCACTTCGACCAGTCGAAGAGTGCCAAGGCGCCCAACATCTCAGTCTCCGATTGGGTCAGAGTCCGCAGGCCCCACCGCAACAATAAGATGGCCTCATTCTGGTCCTCCCCTCTCCAATTCAGCCGCCAACTTGGACCAGCCACTTTCTGCCTCGCTGACGGCTCTCGGTGGCATGCCAGCCACCTTCGGAAGGTGCCAGCACCCCCTGATGCAGGATTACACGGATCTAATCCCCAAGCCTTACCCCCAGAGTGGCAGGATGCACATGTGGCTCAGCCAGCCAACACTCAAGCAGATATTGTGCCTCAGCCAAAACCTCACCAGTCCCCACCTCGGCTTGCTCCTCCCCAGTCCCCACCTCGGCCTGCTCCTCACCAGTCCCCACCTCGGCCTGCTCTTCACCAGTCTGCACCTCGGCCTGTTCGTACACGTTCTTGCCCTGGCCACCTACAGGACTTTGTCACTACATTTCATGTTTGAAATTCTGTGAGGGGGGAGGAAATGTTATGTCTGACATTGGGGATAGGTACTCGATTGCCTTGGCCTGAGCATATGAAGTTTGATAGTGCTGTTATCGTTATATTATGTCTGACATTGGATATAGGTATTCAATTGCTTTTGCCTGTAAGAGTGTGATTGCATCAGCCATTAAAAGTGACATGAGTTGAGTTCTACATACGGCCTCTGGATTATCTTTGCAAACGAAACAGTACTTATCCAACTCCTTTTTGAAAACCATGATTGAATCTGCCTACACCACCCTTTCAGGCAGTGCATTCCAGATCCTAACCACTCGCTGAGTAAAAAAGTCTTTCCTCATGTCGCCTTTGGTTCTTTTGCCAATCACCTTAAATCTGTGTGCTCTGGTTCTCGACCCTTCTGCCAATGGGAACAGTTTCTCTCTATCTACTCTGTCTAGACCCCTCATGATTTTGAACACCTCTATCAAATCTCCTCTCAACCTTCTCTGCTCTAAGGAGAACAACCTCAGCTTCTCCAGTCTATCCATGTAACTGAAGTTCCTCATCCCTGTAACCATTCTCGTAAATCTTTTCTGCACCCTCTCTAAGGCCTTCACATCCTTCCTAAAGTACAGTGCCCAGATTTGGACACAATACTCCAGTTGAGGCCAAACCAGTGTTTTATAAAGGTTCATCTTAACTTCTTTGCTTTTGTACTCTATGCCTCTATTTATCAAGCCCTTTCTCAACCTGCCCTGCCACCTTCAATGATTTGTGCACATATACCCCCAGGCCTCTCTGTTCATGCACCCCCTTTAGAATTGTACCCTTTAGTTTATATTGCCTCTCCTCATTCTTCCCACCAAAATGTATCACTTCGCCCTTTTCTGCTTTAAATTTCATCTGCCATGTGTCCGCCCATTTCACCAGCCTGTCTATGTCCTCTTGAAGTCTATCACTCTCCTCCTCACTGTTCACTATACTTCCAAGTTTTGTGTCATCTGCAAATTTTGAAATTGAGCCCTGTACACCCAAGTCCAAGTCATTAATATATATCAAGAAAAGCAGTGGTCCTAGTAACGACCCCTGGGGAACACCACTGTATACCTTCCTCCAGTCCGAAAAACAACCATTCACGACTACTCTCTGTTTCCTGTTAGCACTTTATCAAACGCTTTTTGGAAGTCCATGTACACCATACCAACTGCATTGCCCTCATCAACCCTCTCTGTTACCTCATCAAAAAACTCAATCAAGTTAGTTAAACACGATTTGCCTTTAACAAATCCGTGCTGGCTTTCCTTAATTAATCCACACTTGTCCAAGTGACTGTTAACTTTGTCCCTGATGATCGTTTCTGAAAGCTTCTCCACTACCGAGGTTAAAATAACTGGTCTGTAGTTGCTGGGTTTATCTTTACACCCTTTTTTGAACAAAGGTGTTACATTTGCAATTCTCCAGTCCTCTGGCACCACCCCCATATCTAAGGTGGATTGGAAGATTATAGCCAGTACCTTCTTGATTTCCTCCTTAACTTCCCTCAGCATCCTAGGATGCATCCCATCTGGTCCTGGTGACTTATCAACTTTAAGTACAGACAGCCTTTCTATACCTCCTCTTTATCAATTTTTATCTCATCCAGTATCTCCACTACCTCCTCTTTCACTATGACTTTGGCAGCATCTTCTCCCTTGGTGAAGACAGATGCAAAGTACTCATTTAGTACCTCAGCCACGCCCTCTGCCTCCATGCATAGGTCTCCTTTTTGGTCCCTAATCGGCCCCACCCCTCCTCTTACTACACGTTTATTATTTATATGCCTATAGAAGACTTTTGAATTCCCTTTTATGTTAGCTGCCAATCTATTCTCATACTCTCTCTTTGCCCCTCTTATTTTCTTTTTCACTTCCCCTCTGAACTTTCTATATTCAGCCTGATTCTCACTTGCATTCTCAACCTGGCATCTGTCATGCGCGCTCTTCTTCTGCTTCATCTTACTCTTTATCTCTTTCCAGGGAGATCTGCTTTAGTTGCCCTACTTTTCCCCCTCGTAGGAATGTAGCTCAAATGTACCTGAACCATCTCCTCTTTAAAGGCAGTCCATTGTTCGATTACAGTTTTGCCTGCCAATGTTTGATCCCAATTTACCTGGGCCAGATCTGTTCTCAACTCACTGAAATTTGCCTTGCTCCAATTAAGTATTTTTACTCTAGATTGCTCCCTCCTTTTCCATAGCTAATCTAAACCTTATGATAATATGATCACTGTTCCCTATATGTTCCCCTACTGACACTTGCTCCACTTGACCCAACTCATTCCCCAGAACCAGATCCAGCAATACCTCCTTCCTCATTGGGCTGGAAACATACTGATCAAGAAAGTTCTCCTGCACACACTTCAGAAATCCTTCCCCCTTCTGCCCTTTACACTATTACTATCCCAGTCTATATTAGGATAGTTGAAGTCCCCCATTATTACTACTCTATAGTTCTTGCACCTCTATGTAATTTCCCTGAAAATTTGCTCCTCTATCCTTCCCACTAGTTGGTGGTCTATAGAATACACCTAGTAGTGTAATGGCACCTCTATTATTTGTTAACTCTAACCAAATAGATTCTGTCCTTGACCCCTCCAGGTCATCCTCTCTCTCCAGCACCATAGCATTCTCTTTAGCTAATACTGCCACCCCACCTCCTATCTTTCCTTCCCTGTCTTTCCTAAACGCCTTATATCCAGGAATATTTAGTACCCAATCCTGCCCTTTTTTGAACCAGGTCTCCGTTATCGCCACAAAGTCATATTCCCATGTGGCTATTTGCGCCTGCAGCTCAACAACCTTATTTACCACACTTTGTGCGTTTTCACACATGCACTGTAAACTTATCTTAGACCTTCTTGTATTCTCTCTTAGTCTGACCCCACCTAATACCATACTATTTCTTACTCTAGTGTTATCTGTCTCTCCCAATCCTTTATGCACTTTGTTTTTCCTTTCTAATGCGACATCCAGGTGCCCATCCCCCTGCCAAATTAATTTAAACCCTCCCCAAAAGCACTAGCAACACCCCCCCACCCCTCCCCCCGCCCCCCTGCCCGGTGAGGACATTGGATCTGGCTCTGTTGAGGTGCAACCCTTCCGGCCTGTACAGGTCCCACCTCCCCCAGAACCGGTCCCAATGTCCCAGGAATCCTGTACCATCTCTCCAGCCATGCATTCATCTGCTCTATCCTCCTATTTCTATATACACACTAGCTCGTGGCACCAGGAGTAATCTGGAGACTACTGCCTTTGAAGTCCTGCTTTTTAATCTCTTTCCTAGCTCCCTAAAATCTGCCTGCAGGACCTCATCCATCTTTCTACTTATGCCATTGGTACCCAAATGGACCATGACCTTTGGTTGTTCACCCTCCCCCCTCAGAGCACCAGGGAGACAACATAACATCCTGGAATCACGTCTGCAGCAGAAACGCCTGTCTGTTCCCCTAACTATCGAATCCCCTACCACTATTGCTTTCCCAATCTTCCTCCTCCCCCCTGTACAGCTGAGCCACCCGTGGTGCTGTGGACTTGGCTCTAGCTGTACTCCCCAGAGGAACCATCGCCCTCACCAGTGGTTGGAGAGCGAGATGCACTCAGGGGACCCCTGCACTACTTGCCTGGTCCTTGTCTTTCTGGCAGTCACCTATTTCCTCTCTGCCTGCACATCCTTATGCTGTGGGGCGACCACCTCCTGAAATGTACTATCCACATAGCTCTCAGCCTCATGGATGCACCGCAGTAATGAGAAAACCAAAGTATGAGAGGAGGTGATTGAAGAGAGTGGGCTGCACAGAGTGATCCTAAATGGAGTGCTTCTAGACAGAGTGCTAAATTGGGATTTGGAGAGAGTGGGAATTCGGGGCAGAGGGGGAAGGAGGAGCTGCTCAAGCTCCAAAACCAGGAGCTTGAGCTCCTCCAGCTGACGTCACTTCCTGCACACATGGTTGTCCAGGACACTGGAAGCGTCCTGGAGTTCCCACAAGATGTGCATTCCACGGAAGTGAGGTGCCCTGCCATGCCTCTACTTAATAGATTATTAACTAACTTAATAGAAATAAACTCAAGACTTAAAAAAGAACAATCACCAGCTACTCACCAATTTCTTTATTTTTCTCTTCAGCTCCTTCCCTTGTGCTGACATCACTTACCTCACTTCCTGACACTCGCACTCCCTCCGGGCTCTTGGGCCTACCTTTATCTCCGGCCGCTCCCCTCGCTCTCTCCTCCTTCCCCCTCTGCTCTGAATTCCTACTCTCTCCAAATCCCAATTTAGCACTCTGCCTAGAAGCACTCCATTTAGGAACACCTCCTCTCATACATTTGCTTTCTCAGCACCAGGGTGTCAGGAAAAACACCCTTAATGCAAAGGGCAATGTCTCGAAACACTCACACCATCTTAACAAAACTGTACTGTCAGCTCACATAGCCTGCCAAGGACAGTTCATTTAAAGGGGCAGTGTACCTGTTCATCTTACATGATGGGATTCATGTGGGGCAAGTCTCCATGCCACTCACATACCTTTAACGTTGTCTTATCTCCTTATAAAGGAAAAGCTCACCTATAATCATTGCATAAGAAATGCAACTGGTGGGAGCAAATTACAGAACGAGGGCCCCACGAGGATACTGCTATGAGTTATGTAAGCAGGTATTATTGCCGCGCCACTGTTAGCCCACCAATGGGAGGAGAATCAGCCAAGGTCTTGGGTTTGCACTCTCTAGAGAGAGGGGATCTGATCCAGCTATTTAAGATTATTAACGGCCAGGGCAACATGAAAGTAGATCGAGGGGTTGAATAACTATGGATTGATGATCCCAGCTTAAGTGCTGGGATCTGCCCTGTGGGAACCTTGGCCTCTGACCCCACTGGAGTGTGCAGTTTCAGAAGGGGGTTCTCTGTTTTAAATATTTCTGGTAGGTGCCCATACCACTATGGGAATATCTCAGACACCCACCATAGGGCGGATGGAAGTTCTGGTGATGAGTTCACTGCTTCCAAGTAGCCTAGCAACCCCAAGTCCAGCAACCTTGTGGTAGGTGCCTGTAAAGGGGCCAAAATCCTGTCTTCTACCTCATATTTTCTTTGGGGCCTAGGGGGGCCCTACTTCTGCCAGCTGGGAGGCCAGTATGCCTCCTCTCACCCAGTGGCTTGCAAATCCCAGGCCAGGGCTAAGGGGGTTTGAGGTGATGGGGACAGGTAGAAATAGGGGACACACATACTAACTGAGGAAGCAGGGAGTGAGGTTCGATGTCCAGAATGTTTTACTTTTCCCCGCAGGACATTGAGCTGCAAAACAGGATTCCAGAGATGAAGAATGTCCTTCAAGAAGGCAACAAGACAGACCTGGGAATATGGAAGGTAGAATAAATTATTCTGGAAAATAATTAATTATTTGGGACCTCCTGATCGTGGCTGAACTGTACCTCAACTCCATTTACCTACCTTTGATCCATATCCCTTAATACCCTTACCTAACAAAAATCTATTGATCTCATTCTTGAAAATTGCAATTGACCCAGCATCTACAGCATTCTGGGAGAGAGAGTTTCAGATTTCTACTACCCTTTGTGTGAAAAAGTGCTTCCTGATTTCACTCCTGAATGGCCTGGCTCTAATTTTAAACTTGTGCCCCCTTGTTCTGGATTCTCACACCAGAGGAAAGTTTCTCTGTATCTACCCTATTGAATCCCTTTATCATTTTAAACACCTCGATTAGAGCACCCCTCAATCTTCTGAATTCAAGGCAATCTAAGCCAAGTTTATGCAAGCTGCCCTCATAATTTAGCCCCGGTGAATCTGCGTTGCAACCCCTCCAAGGCCAGTATATCCTTCCTGAAGTGCGGTGCCCAAAACTGAACGCAGTACTTCAGATGAAGTCTGACTAAGGCTCTGTACAACTGAAGCATAACTTTCAATGAATTCATCCAAACTTTCCTAAAACAGGCTCTCTCAGGTTAGGAACTTAGTTTGCCATTAATAAAAAGATTGTTGACTTAATACCTTTGCAACTCTCACTTAGGATTTTTTGGCTTTACTGTGGCTGTACTCAGCTTATAACCTGCTGCCAGGGTAGTTCATCATAAGCCCACACCCAAGATTTTCAGTGAATTAAAATGCTGGATATGTCACAAAAATGTGCCTTAAATTTCACATGCCACCCACTGCCTTAATTACTGTACTTAGTCTTCACACAACCTTAGTCTGCCTTAGTGCTCAGTGTCTGCCTTTGTAATGGGATTGAATGTAATGTTTAGGTAAAAGATGATGAAAGACTAAGGGATAATATACAGTGGGTAAACTCATGGAATTAGCAGGTTTTTACATTTAAAAAAAAGAAACAGAAATCACTTATGGTAAACAAAAATGTCATTATCAGCACGGTGGCATAGTGGTTAGCACTGTTGCCTCACAGCGCCAGGGACCCGAGTTCAAATCCGGCCTCGGGCGACTGTCTGTGTGGAGTTTGCACATTCTCCCCGTGTTTGTGTGGGTTTTCTCCGGGTGCTCCGGTTTCCTCCCACAGTTCAAAGATGTGTGGGTTAGGTTGATTGGCTATGATAAAAATTGGCCCTTAGTGTTAGGGGGGATTAAATACGTGGGGTTACGGGGTTACGGGGATAGGGCTTGGGTGGGATGGCTGTCGGTGTAGGGACTGGGTGCTAGGGTTTGGATGATCAGCCATGATCTCGTTGAATGGCGGAGCAGGCTCGAAGGGCCGAATGGCCTACTCCTGCTCCTATCTTCTATGTTTCTATATGTTACTATAAAACGATTAACAATCTGGATTGTTATTTATTTGAACGTGATTTGCCACTTAATTTCATAGTGCCGTGTGTTAGAAGGCAGACGAAACTGTCATTCAGCCTTATCCCTTCTTGTACCTGGGTTATAAATCAGGAATAGGTAGGAGAGAACGAAGGCTCCTAAGAGTAAATTGAATTACAGGAGTCAATCCCAGCATTCCCAGGGGGCTGAGCACTCGAACATGGCACTGATTTACTAATTTTGCGGTGATAGGCCATAAGGATAAAGGGTGATGACAAATGAAGATGTCCTACAGGTGCTAGAACCTATGCGCTTTGTGCCATATGAGTTGAAGCACATTCTGTTCTTTCTATACTTCGCTTCAGTTGTTCCTAGAGCTTTAGGATGAGCAACTTTCATAAATAACCCAAAAGCAAAATACTGCAGATGCTGTAAATCTGAAATAAAACCAGAAAATGCTGGAAATACTCAGCAGGTCAGGCAGCACCCGTGGAGAGAGAAACAGAGTTAACATTTCAGGTCGACGACTTTTCGTCAGAACTGGAAAAAGTTAGAGGTGTAACAGGTTTGAAGCAAGTGGAGAGGCAGGGGAAGGGGGAGGGGAGGAAAGAACAAAGGGGAAGGTCTGTGATAGGCGGGAAGAGCGGAGAGATTAAATGACAAAAGGTATGATTGTACAAGGCAAAAGGAGATGGTAATGGGACAAGTAAAGGAACAAAAGATGGTTCTAGAAGAGGTGTAATTTTTGATTAGGCACTTTACAGCCTTCTGAACTCAACGAGCTGGATTTATTCAATGGGGGCGTGTTGGGGGCAGGACTGCTGCTTTCGGGTTTTAATCCCGCCCCCAACGACGTCCAGCCAGCCCATGCTATTTTCCCTTGATTGAATTTGTTAAGCCCACCCGGCGGGCTTAGCTGGCCAATTAAGGGAAAGTCGGTGGCAGATGACAGCAGCGTATGACGTTTCATCTGTCAAAAATTTTTGACAGGTGGATTGTCAGCGTTTGACAGCTTTGAGAAGCTGTCAAACACTGATAATCTCTGCTCTAAGGTGAGCCTTGCTACTGAAGACTCACCAAACCTCTTTCCTCAGCAGAAATCATATGGCTGCTGCATCTAAGAATGCAGCAGCCGTTCTGTTATCTCTGCCATTGAGATGAGGCACCTTCGGATCCCCAAGGGTTGAAGCCTGCAGGAAGAAGCAAAGGTAAGTAAACTTTTTCTAACACTTTACACTCACCTTACTTACCTCTCCACACTTACACCCATCACTCACCTCCACAGCGCACTTTTCGATCCCTCTCACCCCGCAGACCCACTGCTCGCCTCGCTAACCCTGGCGAGGTTCGCAGCCGTCGGGAAGCCTGCACTTGCAGGGGTAAAATGGGGATAAGCCTCTTAACTGCCTGTTAACTACCTGTTAACAGGCAGTTAAATGGCTGTAATCCCCTTCCTGCCTCGAGGAGACGGGTCCCTGCACGACTCGGGGACCCGCCTCCCGGGAAGATGGCATGGAGGCAGATTGGGAGTGGGTTCGGTACCCGCTCACAGTTTCTGTCATTTTCCCGGTAGTCCCGCCTCCATACCTGCCTCCCCAGGGCTGGCAAAATTCCTCACCCCCCCCAAATTTTCAGATCATAACCTCTGCCCCTATTTTTTTGGATGGCAGCTGTTGATGATTCTGCTATTCCCATTTACACTTCTTCTTTGTCATCCTAGCTGTGAAGAACATCCATTGTGTAGTCTGGAACATCTGCAGAGATTTTGCTCCCCATAGGTGAGGCTTATTTTAACTTAACCCAGCCGGTGGGAAAATGGCGAGATCAAGCCAGTGTCCCTTTCTTTATACCCCGTCCGATTTTACTTTCCATTTCCAATCTCGTCAGTTTACTGCCAGGCAAGTTAGGTTTAAATGACCTCCAATAGTCTCCTCTTGCTGAGTGACAGAGATGTACAGAATTATTACCACATAGAACTGGCCTGTTTTCATTTAGTAGAGTGCAGGATATGATTAATTGTTGCACTCAAGAAGCCAACCAAAATTGGTGTCAGACTTCATTCTATTTGAAAGTAGGCCAGTGCTTCCTGGAATTCTGCTTGCAGTGTCTAATATACAAATAAATGATCTTTCCTCCCCCACAAATATTAATAAATACATAAGAGTCTTGAGGAAGATAGGATGGTTCATTAGGCCCACAAGCTCAATCTTTTTCTTTACCTAACTTCTAACTATATCCCTCAATACCTTCTTTCTCCTGACACACTGCTGATTGTTCTTTGAATAAATTTATACTTTCCATTTCAATTGCTTTCCCTGGAGCCATATTTCACAAGTCTATTACTCTTTGAATAAGTGCTAATTTCTTACTCCAATTTCTAACTTGTGTGCTTGGATATTTGAACCTTTCACCATTGTCAACAATGTGCCTGGATTGAATTTATCAATTCCTTTTATAATCTAAAAACTTCAATTAAGTCACCTTGTGAAACAAGCCTATCTTTCTTAACTTAAATTCCTTAAATTTCTCGAATCAGGTTGTCTGTGGTAATCGGGCGAGTGGCAGGCATCTCGGTGGTGGGGCCTCATTAACAGGTGGCCGGTGAGTCGTGACTGCCAAATGGGCCTTCTAAGGCAGCTTGCCAGTCAGGGAGGATGGAAATTCAGACGAATCTTACGCTGAGAGTTGATCCCAGGGGGTGGGGCTGCAGGGAGCATCAGTGGGCCGGAGTATTTTTATGGGGCCAGGAGGAAACACAGAAACATAGAAACATAGAAGATAGGAGCAGGAGTAGGCCATTCAGCCCCTCGAGCCCGCTCCACCATTTAATGAGATCATGGCTGATCATCCAAATTCAGCATCCTGTCACTGCTTTCTCCCCATATCCCTTGATCCCTTTAGCCTTAAGAAATATATTTAACTCCTTCTTGAATATATTTAATGAATTGGCCTCAACTGCCATCTGTGGTAGAGAATTCCACAGGTTCACCACTCTCTGGGTGAAGAAATTCCTCCTCATATCTGTCCTAAATGGCTTACCCCTTGGCCTAGAAATTCAGTATAGCCACTTTTGGGGCGGTAAAGTCGGGCGGCCGCTAAAGTTTGCGCCCGCCGGAAAGTGGAGGCCACTTCGCCGATATTAAGTAGCTTTGGCCAAGGAGTTTGCTCGAGCGCTAAAACTGGCGTTGCACGGCTATCTTTAGGCGCTAAGCCGGCGGTGCAGACTGATACCGCCAAGGCCGGGCGCAGCGCAGGTGCGGTCATGTTTTGATTGACAGCAGACACCCTGGCGCCGGCCAGCTCTTAAAGGGGGAAGGGTCGACTTGGTCTGCTGCCACGCCCTGGATACTGCAGCCCTCCAGCTAGGCCTAAACACTGCTGCTGGAGAGAAATAGCGCCAGGAAGGATGCAGAGGGCCCGTGAGCGAGCGCAGCGCTTCTCTGCCCATGATTTAAAGGTGCTGGTTAGGGCTTTGGAGAAGAGAAGCCATATCTTGTTCCCGGACAGTGGCAAGAAGCCTCCCAAGAGGGTGTACAGGAGAGCCTGGAGGGAAATCGCCCAGAGGGTCACAGCCAACAGCGATGTCCCCAGGACTGGTGTCCAATGCTGGAAAAAATGTAACGACCTCACTCGGATTGTCAGGGTGATTACCCTTTCCAGTGTCCTCCTCATCCTTGCATGTGGACCTCACATTATGGGCAAAGGGATCTCAAAAGCCTAATGGCCAGCCCTCATCCAGCAGCTATGGCACTGGCATGAACATCAATTGCACTTTCTGCACTTTACACACTGGCCAAGCTATTCGACCATGGGAGGCAGTGCACACAACAACAGGGCACCACACTGTATTTAGAGGCCGTCCTTTCTCTTGCAGGCCAAGCTGGCCCAGAATCTGAAGAGCCGGACTGTCACCGGGGGAGGCCGTGCCCAGTTCCAGCAGCTCAGTGACCTGGAGGAGCGCGTGGGTCGAGTCATGGGTGCCCGGGTGATTGGCCCCGTTGCAATTGGAGATGCCGACCCTGTGCTGGGCCCCAATGGTAAGGACATGACCGTTTGGACCTCTCTCGTTCCCCTTGCGCTTCAGATCTACATCCTTTGCCACTGTCCGACCAATGCGCAGAATGCCACCACTCATGCCTCCCTCGCTGACGCCCTGTCCTCACTCTAAAGCTACTCTTGTGCCTTCCTGCTTTCAGCTGGTGAGGAGGAGGTCCCTGAAGCTGCGAGTGTCAGTCCCTCGGAAGAGGAGGACGAGGAGGAGCAAGAGGAAGGCGGCACATCGGGGGAACCCTCATCCGCGCCAGGGGATGGCAATGGAGGGGACACGTGTTCCCTGGAGGAGAGCCAGGGGGAAGTGTTGCAGGGGAGTGTAGCTCCTGTGCCCAGTGGCGTCCAGCCAAGCGGGAAGGGTCGGGCAGCTCGGCGGCCTTCTCCCCAGAGGGGGGAAGTGTTGCAGGGGAGTGTAGTTGTTGGGCCCAGTGGCGTCCAGCCACGCGGGAAGGGTCGGGCAGCTCGGCGGCCTTCTCCCCAGAGGGGGGAAGTGTTGCAGGGGAGTGTAGTTTTTGGGCCCAGTGGCGTCCAGCCACGCGGGAAGGGTCGGGCAGCTCGGCGGCCTTCTCCTCAGAGGGGGGAAGTATTGCAGGGGAGTGTAGTTGTTGGGCCCAGTGGCGTGCAGCCACGCGGGAAGGGTCGGCCAGCTCGGCGGCCTTATCCCCAGAGGGAGAGTCCGGCCTCCAGTCCGGAGATGGCCCTCGCCCAGGAGGTGCGCCTCCTTGATCAAATGTCCGCGGACTCGGATCGTCGGCACACCGAGTTCATGGGGGTTGCCTGAGGCCATTGAGTCCCTGGCTCATAGTGTGTCCGATTTCGGGGCCTCACAGGCCAGGGGTTTCGAACAACTCGCGGCAGCACAGGCCAGGGGTCTCGAACAATTCGGGGCATCACAGGACGCGAGTCGGGCACAATTCGGGGCATCACAGGACGCGAGTCGGGCCGAATTCGGGGCATCACAGGACGCGAGTCGGGCCAAATTCAGGGCAGCACAGGACGCGAGTCGGGACGACTTCAGGGCAGCACAGGCAGCGAGTGGACAGTTGATCAGTGGTGCCGTGCAGTCACTGGCTGGTCTGATGCGGCCACAGACCAGGGCAGTACGGGCACTCACTGCTGCCACACTCGCTGTGTCACGCATGCATCGCCAGGGCACCCGCCACGCTGCTGCAGCACAGCGGTCTGGCCTTCACCAGATTGCTGCGCTTGCTGCAGTGCCAGCCCGGCCGAGTGCCAGTGTCTCTGGCGACCAGCGAGCGCCTGGCATCAGCCAGCTTGCCCCCATTGCTGCAGCCGCCACTGCCACTCCCCCAGCAAAGCTGCGACGAGCTGCTGGAGAGACTGATGCTGCCCAGCCACAGCTGCAGCAGTCAGCAGCCAGCCCCTCGAGGGCCAGAGCTCGTCTAGGCCGACCCCCAAGGGCATCTGCCGTCACGCAATGTGCCCCTCAGGAGCCTTCCCCCAGCCTTGCAACACCCACAGGGCCCAGGTTGAGGCAGAGCAGCAGGTCGGCCAAGGGCCGGAAAAGGCTGGACAAGGACTCGCCCTCTCGGCACACAAAGTAGAGTGTGTTGGCAAATGTTTTTTTATATGGGGGTGCTTGTGCTGTCTATGGGGGGGGTTCTTTTGGTAAGGCCGAGGATGAAGGCCATTTGGATGGACAAGTTTTGTTATTCCTCCCCAGGTTGTGGGAGTGAGATATGTTTTTGACTGTTTTTTGGGGGTCTTGTCTGTTTTTGTGTTTCATGTGGGAAGGGCCCTGAGTTTGTTCAATAAAGCTTTTTCTTTATTCAGCTTGTCCATGTGTCATGTTTCAAGTGGTTGTTGCGTTAACTGGCTGAGGGCTTGCGGAGCGGCTGCATTCATGTGCCTTCATTGCCACAAGCCATTCCCTGACAGGGGGCCTAGAAGTGTCGTTCAATAAGCCGCCGACGGACTGCCCTTGGACCTTGTGGCTCCCTCCTGGGCTGGTACTCCTCCTCCTCCTCCTCCTCCTCCTCATGGTCCTCCTGCTCATCCTCCTGAGGTGGTGGTCCAACGTGAGGTGGCAGTGCCTGAGTCCTGCGGATAGCCAGGTTGTGCAGCATGCAGCAAACGACGACGAACTGGGAGACTCTATCCGGCGAATACTGCAGAGATCCGCCGGAGCGATCCAGGCAGTGGAACCATTGCTTGAGGACGCCAATCGTTTGCTCTATGATGTTCCTTGTGGCTTGATGGCTTTCGTTGTATGCCTCCTCAGCAGGGGTCCTGGGCGCGCGGAGCGGGGTCATGAGCCATGTACACAAAGGATAGCCTTTGTCCCCGATAAGCCATCCTCTTGGGGGAGGCTGTGCCTGGAACATGTCAGCCACAGTAGTCTGGCGCAGGATAAATGCATCGTGGCTGCTGCCTGGAAAGCGGGCATTGACAGCTAGGATGCGCTGCCTGTGGTCACACACCAGCTGTACATTGAGGGAATGGTAGCCCTTCCGGTTGCGGTAATCCTCGGCATTGTCGATAGGTGCCCGCAAAGCCACATGCGTGCAGTCAATGGCGCCCTGCACCATGGGGAAGTCGGCGATCCTCGCAAATCCGACTGCACGCTGCTCCTGCCTCTCTAGGGTCATGGGGAAGGAGATGAATTGGTGTCTCCTTGTGAAAAGGGCATCGGTGACCTGCCGGATGCAGCGATGCACGGCGAACTGGGAGATGTTAGCTATGTCCCCAGCAGCGGCTTGGAAGGAGCCGCTTGCATAAAAGTTCAGAGCCACCGTGACCTTCACTTCCACCGACAGAGACATCCTGGACATCAGCTGTGGACGCAGATCTCTGTGAAGCAGCTGGCAGATCTCTGCAACCACCTCCCTTCTGAAGCGCAGCCTCTTAACACACTGCGCGGCAGTCATGGTGAGATAGGACACCTGCTGGCGGTATTCCCTGAGTGGGTAAGGCCTTCGTTGCCGACGCCTGATGGCCCCTCTGCGTCTAGGCATGGCTGTCCCTCTCACACAGCGTCTGCGAGCCCTTCGCACATAATGCTGGAACTGAGGGTTGGAACCCCATGCAGCCCCCATAATATACTTGCAAACAGTGAAATCACAATGAGTCAAATGTCCAAGCTCTGGCCAGAAGCCAAAAATACCTCTCCTATGTTGGCCCAAATCAGTAAGGTCTCTTCCTTGGTCTCTGTCCAGAAATCCGTTGCACTAAAGTCATTGCAGCAAAATGGCTGGCCTTTATAGTTCAGTCTAAGTGCCCTTTAATTAGCGCTCCCCGAGGCCCGCAGGGCCTCTGCTGCGTTCCACTTCACAGTTCTTAACAGCGCCACGCCCACATTGGGCGGGCACCACTGAAGTTCCGGTTTGGGGCGCACAAATGGCGTTGCACGACGAAATGACGTCATAAGTTGCGCGCGCAGCTGAGCGCGCGCAAACACTTTGCGCCGGTGCTAAATGTCTACTGAAGTTGGGCGTAGGCGCAGATCGTTCTGCGCCCGGCCGCTAAGTGCCTAGCGCTCGAGATCTACTCCTCTTATGGCGCTAACGGCTGGCGAACGCAACTGAATTTCTAGGCCCTTATCTTTAGACTGTGACCCCTGGTTCTGGACTCCCCCACCATCGGGAACATCCTTCCTGCATCTAGTCTGTCTAGTCCTGTTAGAATTTTATAAGTTTCAATGAGATCCCCTCTCATTCTTCTAAACTCCAGCGAGTATAAGCCCAATTGACCCAATTTCTCCTCATACGTCATTCCTGCCATCCCAGGTATCAGTCTGGTGGATCTTCGCTGCACTCCCTCTGTTGAGTCTGTGTGTCCCAGTTATACTTATGATCAATCACTGGACACAGACAACAAGAATAACTTTTAACAGGTCTTTACTATTCAGAGGTCAGGGCTGAACTGCCCAGCAAATCCCTACACAACACTTATATACCGGTGTGGTCACCACCGGTATTACAGTATACAGCAGCCAAGAGAAAGTAGTACATCTCTTAAGGTAGTTCTCTTAAGGTGGAACAGGTTACATACACCACAATCCTCCCTTTTTAGCTTAACAGTTATATCCCCATTTAACATAACATAATAACATATATATATATACAACTTCATGCAAAACAGTTCAAAGATTCAGTCTCTGAGGAGGCCTCCTGATTCGAGTTGGATAACGCCTTTCAGGGGTCTCTGATTCTCGTTGCTGGTGTGACTCATCTAGTTGGTCTCTTATGGATTGGACATCATCATCAGGTACATTCACTTCTGAGGTAGATGCTTCAGGTTCACTAACTTCTTCCACGGTTGTCTCTGCCGTAACCATGGGTTCGACCCTTGTTCTCGATTCTACCAGTTGGTCAGCATGACGCCGTATTACATTTTCACCAATATCTACCGTGTACATCAGGGGTCCTTGTCTGGCCCGAATTGTTCCAGATTGCCATTTCTCGTTTTTATAGTCCCGGGCTAACACTGGTTGTCCTATTTCGAAACTCTGAGTGGTCTTGTTATTTATATGCTGGAACTGTTTGTTTTCAACTTCCCTCCGCACATTTGGTTTTAACAAGTCCAACCTGGACCGCAACCTCCTGTTATAGAACATCATGGCAGGACTTTGGTTTGTCACTGTATGAGTGGCGTTTCGATATGCCAGTAGGAATTTGTCCACCTTGTGTTGTAGTGGAATCTGATCTTCGCTCATGGCCTTTATTGCTTTTTTGAACGTTTGTACAAATCTCTCGGCCAACCCGTTTGTAGCCGGATGATATGGGGCAGAGGTATAATGTTTCACCCCATTCTTCTTCATGAATTTCTGGAATTCTTCTGACATGAACTGCGGTCCGTTGTCTGAACATGTTTGTTCTGGCAATCCATTTCTTGCAAATATCGTTCTTAGCACCGCGATCGTCTTTTCCGAGGTAGTGGTAGTCATCTTAATCACTTCTGGCCATTTAGAATGTGTGTCCACCGCAATTAAAAACATGGAGTCCATGAATGGACCAGCAAAGTCAATATGTACACGTTGCCATGGGGTTGAAGGCCATTCCCATGGATGCAGCGGTGCAATTGGAGGTGCATTTTGGACTTTTTGGCACCCTGAGCAGCTTTTCGTCAGATCCTCTATCTGTTGGTCGATACCCGGCCACCACACATAAGCCCTAGCAAGGCTTTTCATCTTGACTCCCCCCAGATGACCTTCATGCAGTTCCTTTAGAACTCTCTCTCTTAACTTAGGAGGAATAATCACCCTTGTTCCATACATCAATGTTCCTTGACAGACGGACAGCTGTTCTCGTCTTGCTGAGAATGCCGGTAACAGTGGATCACCATGTGCTGGCCATCCCTTCACTGTCACTTCGTAGACCCGGGACAGTGTCGGGTCGTTCCTGGTTTCTCTTTCAATACTTGCATTGGTGACTGCTAAACATTCGATGATGGTCGAGTGAAATAACTCAACAGGGTCAACCGTCGGTGCCTCCTCCTCTGTAGGTAGTGGCAGGCGCGACAGCCCATCAGCATTACCATGCTGCTTTGTACCTTTGAATTCAATCTGATATTGATGTGCCCCTAGGAAAAGGGACCATCTCTGGAGTCTCTGTGCTGTCATCACCGAAACACCCTTCTTAGGGTTAAAAATGGATACCAACGGCTGGTGGTCTGTCAGAAGCGTAAACCTTTGGCCCTGCAGGTAATGATTAAACTTCTTTACTCCCCACACAAGGCTGAGAGCCTCCCTATCTATCTGAGCATAGTTGCGCTCCGCGGAGGTCAATGATCTGGATGCGAACGCGACTGGCCTCTCCAGCCCATTTGGCAACTTGTGTGAGAGTACTGCCCCAATACCATATGGAGAAGCATCACAAGCCAAACGAATATGCAGCGTTGGGTTGAAGTGAGCCAACACTTCCTCTGAGGTGATCAATGCCTTGCTTTCGCGAAAGGCCCTCTTACAGTCCTCGCTCCACTTCCATGGTACTCCCTTCTGCAAAAGAGCGTTCAGCGGGTGCAGCACCGTGGATAAATTTGGCAGAAACTTATGGTAATAGCTAATCAACCCTAGGAACGACCTCAACTGGGATACATTATCCGGAGCGGGAGCCTTCACAACAGCTTCGATCTTGTCAGGAGACTTATGAAGCCCCTCCTGGTCAATGACATGACCACAGTACGAGATCTGCTTCGGAAAGAACTCACATTTCTGGCAATTAACTCGAAGTCCATATTCTTTCAATCTGGTGAGCACCAGTTCCAAATTTGCAAGGTGTTCCTCGTCATCATCTCCTGTAATCAGAATATCGTCCAGGTAACATTGTGTGCCTGGAATTCCCTGTAATACCTGCTCCATGGCCCTCTGCCAAATTGCTGGAGCCGATGCCACTCCAAAAACCAGTCTATTTTACCGGTACAAGCCTCTATGCGTGTTGATCGTGAGATACTGGCGTGACTCTTCCTCAACTTCCATCTGTAAGTATGCCTGCGCCAGGTCTATCTTGGTGAAGTGTTTCCCGCCAGACAACGAAGCGAAGATATCCTCAATCCGCGGAAGCGGATACTGCACCGTGTGAAGCACCGGATTAACAGTGATCTTGAAATCTCCACAGATGCGAACCTTCCCCGGTTCCCCCGGCTTGTTGCTCGATGAACGCTTCATGACGGGAACAATGGGCATGGCCCACTCACTCCAGGCTACCTTAGACAGTACTCCTGAACGTTCTAGCCCTTCCAGCTCAGCTTCCACAGCAGGTCGTATCGCATAAGGTACCGGTCTGGCTTTGAAAAATTTCGGGTTTGCATGTTCTTCAACCTTGATGTTTGCCGTAATTCCTCTCAGTGTTCCCAGTCCCTGTTGGAACACCTCTTTAGCATCGTCCAATATTCTGGACAATCGTTTAGGTTTGACATCTTTTTTACCGGAATCTACCGTTAGTGCTTTTAAGGAATGCCAGTCCATATTTATTTTCCTAATCCACTCCCGTCCCAGTAGTGGTGGACCTCCCTCAGGTAGCACATATAAGTCCATTCCTCAGCTTTCTTTGCCCTTGTGGACCACCTTTACCTCTATCTTCCCGATGAGGTATACTCTTTGCCCCGTGTATGTTTTCAATACAATCTCCGTATCCCGTAGGAGAATATGTGGGAATAACCTTTTGTAATCTTGCTTATTCATGACCGTCAATGCCGATCCAGTGTCCAATTCCATCTTCACTTGGACTCCTGCTATCTGAAGTGTGACCCAAATTGTTTGGAGGTCTGCTTCCTTACCAACATTGTGTACTCTTAGACTATCCAGTTCATTACTGCTGGAGTCTGAATCTGACTTCTGTTCGTTCGAACTGTTCTCTGTCACCTTGTGTACCTTTCTGTACTTTTCCTGCGGTGACTTTTTGTTGCTGGTCTTCTTTCCTGGCCGGCATACTTTAGCTATGTGACCAAGCCTGCCACATTTTCTGCATTCCTGATTTTTGAACCAGCACTGGTTCTGATCGTGCGTTGTCTTTCCACAACGATAACATTTTACTGTACCCAAGACCATTTGATTGGTGCTGAGTTCCGGTGACCGTAGCTGCATTTCTGCCGTGCCTCTCGCTGCGGCTTCTTGCGATGCTGCAATAGTGACAGCTTTATCAAGCGTAAGAATATTCTCCTCAAGCAGTCGCTTTTGTGTTCCTTCTTTTAACAATCCACACACAAATTTATCTCTCAGCGCATCTGCTAGTCCTGTTCCAAACTGACAGTACTTTGATAGCTTACGCAGTTCAATTAAAAATTCAGCGTTGCTTTCGTCTTTCAGCTGCGTTCTTCTGTAAAATTTAAATCGTTCCGCTATCATCAGCGGCGTGGGGTTTAAATGATTTTTCAGGACAGTAACAATATTCGCGAAAGTCTGATCCGCCGGTTTATTTGGTGATAGAAGGTGCTTCAATAGCCCGTATGTCTTCGCACCCATTGAGCTTAATAAGGTTAGTGCTTTCTCATCATCTGGTACCTTATTTGCTTTACAATAAACTTCCATGCATTCTACATACGTGGTCCAATCTTCGATATTGCTATCAAAGGTATTAATGTTCCCATGTTTAGGCATCCTTGCAATTTAAAAAAAAAAATCTTTTTCTCAAAATGGCGGCTTCCCGCGCTTGTCTTCTTCCCCCGCCTACTAAAATGGCGGCTTCCCGCGCTTGGCGGTCTTTCCCGCGCTCGTCTTCTTCCCCCGCCGACTACAATGGCAGATTCCCGCGTTTGCCTTCTTCCCCCGCTGGCTGCAATGGCGATTGCCGTGCTGCTGCCGTTCTCGCCTCCCCAGCGGTTCTCAATTCCCCGACGCTGCTTTGCCTCGCAGCCCCGCTTGCAGCCCGGTCCTTTACACCGGCTGCGTTTGAGTTCTCCGCGGCTCTCGTGTCATAAGCTGCCCCAGTCGCTGCGCCTCTCGGCCTCGATTGCAGCCCGGCCCTTTTTACCGGCCGTGGTCGAGTTCTCCGCCCTTATTCCTCCGTTTTCCCTCCCCTACTCCACAGCCAACGCGGCCGACTTTCTGTTCGTTTCACTGATCGGCTTACCCACCACCGTGGTAGAAGGGATGATCACTGCCTGTCGCTGATGGAGGGCTTCGTGGTCAGAATTTTTCTTTTTAACCCGGGTTCTCGATGCCTCCTGTGCGATGGTGCTCAGCAGGATGATGAGGGCGGGTGCCTCTTCTCGACGCCCGTTCTGAGGACGAAGCTGCCTTGGATGTAAAACTGCCGCAGGGTAAGATCGGACTCGTCGCCACTGTTGAGTCTGTGTGTCCCAGTTATACTTATGATCAATCACTGGACACAGACAACAAGAATAACTTTTAACAGGTCTTTACTATTCGGAGGTCAGGGCTGAACTGCCCAGCAAATCCCTACACAACACTTAGATACCGGTGTGGTCACCACCGGTATTACAGTATACAGCAGCCAAGAGAAAGTAGTACATCTCTTAAGGTAGTTCTCTTAAGGTGGAACAGGTTACATACACCACACCCTCCATGGCAAGAACATCCTTCCTCAGATAAGGTGACCAAAACTGCACACAATACTCAAGGTGTGGTCTCACCAAGGCCCTGTACAACTGCAGCAAGACATCCTTGTTCCTGTACTCGAATCCTATTGCTACGAAGGCCAACATACCATTTGCCTTCTTAACCGCCTGCTGCACCTGCATGCTTACCTTCAGCAACTGGTGCACAAGGACACCCAGGTCTCATTGCACTTCCCCTTCTCCCAATCTATTGCCGTTCAGATGATAATCTGCCTTCCTGTTTTTGCCACCAAAGTGGATAACCTCGCATTTATCCACATTATACTGCATCTGCCACGCATCTGCCCAATCACCCAACCTGTCCAAATCATACTGGAGTTTTTCTGCATCCTCCTCACAGCACACACGCCCACCCAGCTGGGGTCCTAGCACCAATCCCTGCGGTACCCCACTATTCACTGCCTGCCACTCGGAAAAAGACCCATTTATTCCAACTCTTTGCTTCCTGTCTGCCAACCAGTCCTCTATCCAAGTCAGTACCTTATCCCCAATCCCATGTGCTTTAACTTTACACGCTAATCTCTTATGTGGGACCTTATCGAAAGCCTTCTGAAAGTCCAAATACACCACATCCACTGGTTCTCCCTTATCTATTTTACCAGTTACATCCTCAAAAAATTCCAGTAGATTAGTCAAGCACGATTTACCTTTTGTAAATCCATGTTGACTTTGTCCGATCCTGTCACTGTTTTCCAAGTGCTCTGCTGTTACATCTTTTATAATGGACTCTAGCATTTTCCCCACTACTGATGTCAGGCTTACCAGTCTATAATCCCCGTTTTCTCTCGACCACCATTTTTGAATAGTGGGGTTACATTAGCTACCCTCCAATCCATGGGAGCACTCCTGCTCCACCTGCAACCACAAAAATAAAAGAAAAAAGACCCCAGACATTTTTGAAGTGGCCTTTAAGGATTTTAATTCCTTTAAGGATTGCTGGTTAGGGCACTCCACGCCAGATTACTTTGGGGTCCTAAAATGGCCGTAGGACCCGGATTTAAATATTTAAAGATACTTACGGGCGGAAATGTGGGCCAAACATTTTGGGGCCTGCTCGAAAATTGCATCAGGCGGGCCAGTGGGCAGGACTTTATTTTACAATTTACCGCTTGCCTACCATCTTGTTTTCCAGCATAAATGGGGCAGTAGTCAAACCGGCCTCATAAACTTTGTGGAGTTTTAGTCTCTATTTTCCAAGTATTTATGGAAATTGGTTTGTGGCTCAGCAGTTGAGGAGAAAATTTGTTAAAAATATAACTTTTCTTCTTCACTCCAGATAATTACATTTCTTTCCTAAATATATCGTAGTTACATAAATAAAGGAATCTCTGCATGTAACATGGCAGAACAGCCCTTTACTTTTATGGTTCATCTGTTTATTGTGGATTTTTTATAGTGAGGGCCAAGAAATATATAACACTTGAAAAAAGATTAAACTAACTATAATTTTTCTTCATTAGAAACCAAGTGTACATTAATACTTGGCTAAAATTCTAACTATTATTCAGAAACTTTATCCAAACTTTAATATACAGTAGGTTTTGCGATAAACAGTAAAAAGAGAAATGCACCAGGTACAACCATTCAGACTATATTACAAAATATAAAGATTAAACAATGCCAAATTTTAACTTCCTATGTTTCATTTGCCACACATGTAACATGCTGCATCAGCTAAAGAAATATTTCAATTCCAATAAACATTTTTTTCCAGGAATGTTTTCTCAGAAAAAGCTGTTGACACTCCATCTTGATTTCAAAACAAATTCTAGTTTCATTGCTCCTGAAAATGGTTTCCCCAGTGTGTAGTTTTCATCAATATTTCCCATCAATAGAAAACAACAAGTCTTGACATATCTTGTGAATGGCCAGTCTTGCTGTCAATCACCAGAAAACAAAACTAATTGCTGAGTCTCTTCAGCTGACCCTGATGGCCCTGGAAAACCCTATGAACTTCTTCCATTTCCACTCCAATGATTTACCCTTGGCCCCTGACCATTTCCCCAAACCCCTCCTCTCCTCCAGCCTTTATCCTTACACACCAGGTTCCCTCATTTCTAGCCAGTTTCCCAGCACTGAACTTTTAATCAGGTGGGCTATTCTAAAGGGGAACTGGGTGGTGCAATTAATTAAAATAGTGTACTTTCAGCACTGGGACCTGCTGCCTGGCTCAGGAATCTACTCTGGAGGCAGCAAGTCAGAGTTATGCAATGGAGATATCATCATGGAATCGCAAGGGTAAATTTTCCTCTTCACCACCTGGTTAGTAATCTGGGGGAGTGGATTGCCCGCTGACTGTAGAATTCACTGCCCGGTTGGTAATCTGGTGGAGTGGATTGCCCACTGATTGTAGAATTCACCGCCCGGTTGGTAATCTGGCAGAGTGGATTGCCCGCTCACTGTAGAATTCACCACCCAGTTGGTAATCTGGCAGAGTGGATTGCTCGCTCACTGTAGAATTCACCACCCAGTTGGTAATCTGGCAGAGTGGATTGCCCGCTCACTGTCGAACCTGTCTGATTTACATGGAATGAAAATCAGGTGGGTTCCACAACTCTGCCAGATTATTACCCAAGCAGTGAAGATGGCAATTTACTCTGTAGAATTTCACAGCACAGAAGGAGGCCATTCAGCCCATTGTGTCTATGTCTGTGTCAGCTCCCTGAAAGAGCTATCCATTTAGTTCTATTCACCGCCCCTTTCCTCATTCCCGTTTAATTTTTTTCTTTTTAAAAATATTTATCCACTTTCCTTTCAAAATCCGTTATGGATTCTGCTCCGACTATTTTTTCCTGGTAGGGCATTCCCTAGTCCCTAATAGCCTTCTGCACAACAAAAGAATCTCCTAACCTTTCCTTTGGGTGATGATCTTAGTTGTCAACGTACTGACTAGTTAAAATGGTATATTGTGATTTTATGTTATTGAAACCACTCAGAATAACACAGACATTATTTTATTTTCCCCTTGTTAATTCAACCTAGCTCTTGGTTGTGGGAGGGAACATGCTGATATTCAAATCTACGATGTCCTGCCTAGAAGGTAAGTGCTTTTGTCTCATTCCAAATTCCTAATATTTTTATTATAATAGTTTATATAACAACTTAACATGTCTTAAAGGGCTTGCTTTTGAGGCACAGTGCCTGTTGTGTAGGAAACACAGCAGCCATTCTGTGTCAGCAATGTCCCACAAGTAGCAATGAAATGACAGGTGAGTTGATCTGTTTTCTTGGTTTTACTGATTTGGGGAGTAATTTTGAGAGATTCAGCTGACTCCGCACAAACTGGGGATCACACCTGGGACTTCCCTAATCTGTAGGGCTCAGTACTACATAAGGCAGTGCACTTACTCAGGGTTATTTGGGGAGCTTCCTATAGGAGTTCCAACTGTGTTTTATATTAATTTGTTTTTTCTGTCCCTGATAGTTATCAGTTATGGTTTGGCTGCGAATTCAGCAATTGTAATATGTTGAAATACTTCCACTCGTTTAATTTTTTTTGTATTAATTGTTGTTACTTCTAGCCTGTTGAGGTTTGATTGTCAAAGCTGTTTGATAGAGTCTGAACTGCAGTAGACCTTGAAAGATGTTTGTTGAAATTAGGGTCACAGGGTTTTGGTCACCTCTAATACAGTTGCCATAGTTTCCATCCATGGCTAGTACATAGAAAATGGCATAGTGTATATTTTCCAGAGAAAGCACACTGCCAGTTTTCTCATTTCTTCACTACTTAATTTTTAATGTCTCATTGTATTAGCAAAAACAATTATGAACCAGTAGTTAGTAACACTTATTGTAATTTATCAACTCAGTTTGAAAGATGAAATAAAATAACAAATGTAGACATTACAGCCCAAAGCTTTCACTCTATCCTAGAGCAGGTGTCGGGTGTGATGGAGAGACTGAAAGTTTGGGAGGAACCTGTTACTATCGGATTTCTGCCTCATGGAAGAGGGAACAGCAAATTCCGAAGGGGGGGCGGCGGGAGCGGGTGCTTCTTCCAGCCGCTCCCTCACGTCGTGACTTCAATTTGAGATGTTCCCAAGCTCCCCCTGGAATCCTGATCGATATGAGACCTAGCGGTACCAACACTACCAGAAAGCAAGTGTCGGTGCTGGTTTAAACTGCAAGTGGGCCCCACAATTCAAATGGCAACCAGTTCCAGAGGGAGCGATTACCTTTTAATTCTGGGACCTAACATCCTGAGCCAGAAGGAAGATAAGTAAAGATATCGTAAAATCTTTGTTCCAACTGGCTTCCCTCTCAGAGCAGCAGGGTGCTACTCTCAGATTCTGTCCACTCTGCTGGGAGAGTGTCTTTGTACTGCCACTACTGGCACAGGCATTATAATATATTATAGTGTAGCGGTACCACCGAGTGTCTCTTACTTACTGTACATAATTCCCTTGAACTATGTTTGTATAGAGTTTGCATGTACGGGGCGTTGCCCCTTTAAGAATGTGTACGGGGCGTTGCCCCTTTAAGAACGCGACCTAACGCGATGGCGTCACGTCGCACATCATGTGACCGCCCTAAGCGCGGGCAAACGCGATGACGTCACGTCGCACATCACGTGACCGCCCCAAGCGTGGGCAAACGCGATGACGTCACGTCGCACATCACGTGACCGCCCCAAGCGTGGGAAAACGCGATGACATCACAACGCAATCCGTGGGACTGCCGAGTCAGTCCTCGTGGCATCCCCGTTGGGGAAAGACCTGTTCCACGGCTCTCCTGCATCGATCTACGTTGTTTGCTGTATTTCATCTAATCCAACATTAAAGTCCTGTTTGTTGTTCTTCCGCGTCAAGCTCCGTTATTTGTTAGGAATACAACAATTCCTACATTGGTGACCCAACGACGTGAGGGCGGGAATTCATCAATACCTACATTGGTGACCCCGCCTCTGTGAATGTTTTTCATGGAAGAAGCGCACAGCCTGAACCCCTGTAAGGGGTTTTAGATCACAGAGGTTTCTCTCTCTGGAGGCCTCTCTCTCTTGCACAGTAAAACCTTGAGTGGTTCGACCCACTCGCCCCTTAGATTCTATACTCTGGACTTTGGGGCAGGAACTACAATGTAGAGAAAACTCTTGTAGACCAAGTTTGATGAAACAAAATGAAATTTTATTTCATATGGAAAAATAAATCAAATGCAAGCAGATAAGAGAGTACATGGGAGGGAAAGACACAAACAAATCATAACAACACAATACTAACTAAGGCAAATACAGGCATCTTATACTCTACAAAGATCATCATGAAATAAGGAAACACACAGAACATCGAGGGACAACAACTCATGTTAATTGTACCCTTAAATCCACCCCCTTATTAAACCTATCTAGATCTGATTGTGAAGGGCCAGAAACATGCTTACCAATCCAACTAGGAAGTACCAGGTTTTGAAAGCAAGTCTGTGTTTTGATCCCTTCAGGCTCCTCGTGGATCGTGGAACCCCTGTGAGCTGCACCACACCCCTCTCCTGAGGTGGGGGTCGGGGCGGCTGGACACCGGCGGGCCTGGATGTCGGCGGGGTCGAGGATCGTCGGCTCGACCCTGGTCAGAGGAGCCTTGGGTTGGTCTTCATATAGGTTCCTTCAGTTTACTTTTCGTCTCTTCCCGAGTCGGAGTGGCTGGACGGTTTCTTCTCTCGGGGTTTTATTTTTTTGTCTCTTCTCCCAAGTTGGCTCGATGGCCTCTCGTTTCGGCAACGGCCCGGGGATGGTCGATGATCTCCCGATGTTTTTCCCCGGGGCGGGACGCCGGCTTCGAACGGCCTTCTTGATGTTGGCTTAATTCTTCTTCCTCCTCCGATGGTGGAGAGGAGTTCGTTGAGCTTCTCCCAAACCAACTCCTCTTGTTCCACTGCCGCTCGGTCGTGTGCCTCTCTCCGAGTGTGTGTCTCTGCCGTGTCTTCTGAGTGTCCGTACCACTCCAACTCCTCCAATTATAATTTTTCTTCAGGAGCCTCCACTTCCCGCCCAAAATCAGGTTAGTTTTTGTTTAACTTTTGGCGGACTGGGAGCGCAGCGGGGTAGTTATTATATTTTAAAATGTTTTAGATGGCCGGTAAAGGCCCATCTCTGGTCTGGAATGACCTTCATTGTTTTTAATGTCCTGCTGATCTCGTTATCTAGTCCCTGGTGCTGTTCTCATGAATATGAAATTGTCCCCTTTCGTCTGGGTCAACATTTAGATGGCCTCTGTCTCCAGGCTGATCTTGACTGGATCTGCATCTAATCCATATGTATATGTGGTTTCGTTCTCTCAGAAACGGCTTCCAGAACTTACTGTGGGTTGAATCCACAAAGCTGTCTGAGGTTTCGCAGGAACCATTTTAAAATGTCCCAATAAGCCGGTCACATGGTATGGCGGCCATTTTGTATGCCCCTTTTTCTGGGCTTCTTTTAAAACAGTCTTTAAAATCATGGCCTCTTCTGCCATTTGACACTTATTAATACAAAGTCCAATTTTGCGAATCCTACACCCCATCTCTGTGAACGGTTTCACAGAAGAAGAGCACGCCGAACAACAACCGACAAACAACAACCGACGAACAACAACCGACGAACACTAATTCCTACATTGGTGACCCCGTCTTTGCGAACGTATTCGCAAAGGAAGCGCAGCCTGGAGGTGATCCTGTTTTTCGAGACCGTTTTTCACGAACGAAGCGCAGCCGGACCCCGATTTTTGTGAACGTTTTTTCACAAAAGAAGCACGCCATGGAAGCAACAGCCATTTCGCTGTCGCTACCGCAATTCAGGGAGCAACAACCACCCTCGTGCTTTATTCTGGTAGAAGCCCCGTTCGCCCTGTGCAACATCAAGGCGGCGCAGACCATGTACCTGTATACGGTCTCCATACTCGACTGCTCTACCGCCGCTCAGATCATCCGCCTCCTCGACATCTCCCAACGGAACAGCAAGTATGAAACCCCTCCAAGCACGGGTTCTGCAGGTTTTTGGGCCCACAAGATCGGAGCGCGCCCCGGCGGAGATGCCACGAGGACTCAATCCTCACAAACCAAGCCTCGCAACCCACGAGGACTCGCCCCTCGCAACCCATGAGGACTCGCTCCTCACGAATCATGAGGACGCACTCCTCGCGACCCACGAGGACCCATCCCTCGCGAACCACGAGGACCCATCCTTCACGAACCACGAGGACTTTTCCCTCGCAAACCACGAGGACCCATCCCTCGCGAAACACGAAGACTCATCCTCCGCAGACGCCGCCCCAGCTCGTCAGCCTGCTAGGTTGTGTAATCTACCGCGCGCAGTTCTACGCGAAAGTGAAGTGTTGCCGCCCTCCCGGCAGTTTCCCCCAAGAACAAAATAACAACCGCCACAGCAACCAATGAGGTACGGGTCTACGGACATCCCACAGCCGCGATCGGCCACGTGGGACTATTGCTGACCATACCTGATCACTGATCAACGCAGCAACTGTTAACTCGCTTCGGTGTTACCATCGTAGCACTATGTCGCGCACCATCTCCAGTGCGTTTTCGAATTTCGATGAGTTCGCTCGCCTGCTCGGCGAGTTACCCGACCAGCAAGACCCACGTTAATTTCCTCCTGGATCGCCCGTTTTGGCGTTCCCACTGATATTTCATTCAAATGGGGACTTCCTAACAACACCGACAGGGCAATGGTCCACATCTACCCAGTCTGCCAGTCATTAAAAGGTGCCCAGATTTTTCGCACTGGCGCCCGCTTCGAACCACGGGCTGCAGAGGTCACACGTTTCTACGATCCTTCACGAGGTTGAATACGTTTTATTCACCACGACGCGCGTAAGGATCCGCTCACGACCAGCACATTTAGACCTCCACCGCCCCGTTGGAACAGCACAACCGTCGCGATGAGGTCGGACACCCATCGGCGTTACGGCAGCCCAAGTGCGACCGCCCATCAGACCACCAGCCGCCCAGCAGCCTCCGCCTCAAGACTACACGGCAGACCAAGTTCGACCGCCCGCCAGACCGGCAGCCGCCCAGCAGCCTCTGCTTTGAGACTACAGGAGTCATTCGGACAGGCTCGTCAGACCACCTCACCGTTTGACTTTGTTCATTAAAGCGAATTCTGGGGGGGCGTATGTAGTGGTACCACTGAGTGTCTCTTACTGTACATAATTCCCTTTAACTATGTTTGTATAGAGTTTGCATGTACGGGGCGTTGCCCCTTTAAGAACGTGTACGGGGCGTTGCCCCTTTAAGAACGCGACCTAACGCGATGACGTCACGTTGCACATCACGTGACCGCCCCAAGCGCGGGAAAACGTGATGACGTCACGACACAATCCACGGGACTGCCGAGTCAGTCCTCGTGGCATCCCCGTTGGGGAAAGACCTGTTCCACGGCTCTCCTGCATCGATCTACGTTGTTTGCTGTATTTCATCTAATCCAAGATTAAAGTCCTGTTTGTTGTTCTTCCGAGTCAAGCTCCAGTATTTGTTAGGAATACAATTCCTACAATAGGACTGTTATTTTTTGCTTGTTCATCTATAGTGTAATCAATTCATATGGCCGTTAGAACATTAAACCTTGTTTTAGGCTTTATCACTCTGCCGCTTCTTGAAGAAATGAGGAGGATCTTGTGGAAGCATGGATGAGATCCAGTACTAAGGTTTTCTGGTTTTTTATCCTGGGCATGCTTTCAAAAGTACTCCTATGAGGGCAAGTGCAAACTCTCTTGAAGACATAGGGAGCGATGCACATCTCTGAGAACGGTCTTGAGGGTAAAAATATATGTAGGGAAAAGAGACCCAAAAATGTTACAGAAGGTCACCGGTTTAATCATAAGTCTGTGCTAAGTTAACTGATCTGAGACCGGGCGCAGTTGGAGTGCGATAATGGCATCTTTGCTCCTGGTCTAGGGAATGTCAAAATCAGCCAGGGACATTCTACTACATTAAAGACGCTACATAAAGGCATGTTGTTGTTCCTATTCCTGAACGGTATCCAGTGACCCCTGTGCATGTGAGGCAGCATCTGGATCTGGTTCAGTATGTTGCAATACTCACTGTCTAGGCTCACACTTGAAGGATGGGCTGCCGCGTTTCAGGATCTTTGATCATTGGTAAGGATTTGAGAATGAGTTAAATTGAAGTGATTGCATTTACATTAAAACGAGTCAACAAAAGGTTAAAATGTAGTGTGCAGATTGAAGTAGAAAGAACTCAGCAGGCCAGGCAGCATCCGTGGAGAGAGAAACAGAGTTAACGTTTCAGGTCGAAGACCTTTCGTCAGAATTGGAAAAAAGCAGGAAATGATGCTCTCATTTGTCTAAACATTGGACTTTCCATTTCCTGCTTTTTTCCAGTTCTGACGAAAGGTCTTCAACCTGAAACGTTAACTCTGTTTCTCTCTCCACGGATGCTGCCGGGCTTGCTGAGTTTTTCCAGAGTTTTCTGTTGTTATTTCGGATTTCTAGCATCCGCAGTATTTTGCTATTGTATTGAGGTAGAAAGAGGTATATAGTCAGGCCAGATAACTTCAGAAGATTAGAGAAGCACGTGAGGGCTTTTGCACAGACCATGACATCCAGTTCATTAAAAAGGGATCCTGTGGCGGAGCCACTAAAGGACTCAAGATCGTTTGTATATAATTCCCTTTAACAACATGTTAGCTACAGCCTGAGTCTGTATCTTTATTTATACTGTTTACTTGTACGGAGCGTGATTACTTTAACAGCGCGGGTAAACGCGATGATGTCACGCCGTTCATCATGTGATCCCCCACTGGCGGGAAGAACGTGATGACGTCATGATGTCAACCACGGGACCACCGTGGCAGTCCTCGTGGAGCCTCCGAACTGAGCAGACCTACACTCGATGTTCTCCTGTAGTTACTTGTTTAAACCTGTTAGTTTCCATTAAACTTCGTTTTGTTTGATCGCCTGAGTGGACCTCAGTCTTTGGATAGGAACCAGACATTCCTACATTGGTGACCCCGACTTTTGCGAACGGTTTTCGTTGAAGATGCTCAACATGGAAACGAACGCCGTTACCTTGAAGCTACCGCAGTTCTGGGAGCAACAACCAGCCGCGTGGTTCATCCAGGCTGAAACCCAGTTCGCCATCAGGGACATCGTTGCGGATCAGACCTGTTATTATTACGTGGTCTCCGCCCTCGACAGCACCACAGCCTCGCGGATCGTCAGCCTACTTGGTAGTCTGCCTACTGATTGCAAGTATGACACATTAAAGGCGCGGTTGCTACAGGTTTTCGGGCTCACGAAGTCGGAGCGCACCCGCCGGCTGCTCGTTATGCCCGGCCTCGGGGACTCCAAGCCGTCCGAGCTCATGAGCCAAATGCTCACGCTCCTCGGTTCCGAACCGGAATGCTTCCTCTTCAGGGAGCTATTCCTCAGCCAACTACCAGAGCAAGTTCAGGCTGCCCTAGCGAGGTCCGAAGTCACAGACTGCGCGGAGCTTGCTGCCGAAGCGGACAAGATTTTCGCGGTGACACAGCAGTACTGCGCTGCCACGAGGCGCCCATCCCCCACAGACGCTGCTCCAGCTCCTCAACCTGCGGGGTTGTTCTTCTACCACACCTGTTTTGGCATGAAAGCAAGATGCTGCCGCCCTCCCTGCAGCTTTTCGCTTAAAAAAAAACATCTACAGCAACCCTAGCGAAAGAGGACCGGTTATACTGAGCACCCCGCGGCTGCGATGGCCATCAGAAATTCAGGAAAGCTTCTCTTCATCACCGACTCCTTATCTGGTCGACGTTTCCTTTGCGACACTGGGGTGCAGTGTAGCATCCTACTTGCGTCAAATCTCGATATACAGGCTGGGGGCCACGGCCCCTCCCTCATGGCAGCTAATGGCGCGGACATTCGGACCTTCAGAAGGCGGTGGGTCCAGGTGTGTTTCGGCGGCCAGTGCTTCCACTGGGAATTCATCACGGCCAAAGTCTCGCAGGCCATCCTCGGGGCGGATTTTTTGTGCGCCAACGGCCTCCTGGTCGATGTCAGGCACCGCCGGTTGATCAATGCGGCCACATTCCACTCCATCCCGTGCCACCGCGGTAACGCCGTGCCGCGCACTGTCTCCTGTGCGTTCCCACCTCCAGATGACTTCACTCGCCTCCTCGGAGAGTTCCCAGACCTGACCAGGCCCAATTTCTCCTCCTCAGCCATGAAACATGGTGTAGAACATCACATCACCACTACTGGCCCCCCGGTTTAAGCAAGGACCCGACGGCTCGAACCCGGCAAGATCGCGGCTGCGAAAGCGGAGTTCGACATGATGGAGCGGTTGGGGATTATTCGCCGGTCGAATAGTCCCTGGTCTTCGCCGCTCCACATTGTTCCGAAACCCGGCGGCGGATGGCGGCCATGCGGCAACTACCGACGCCTGAACGACGCCACTACTCCTGATCAGTACCCGATCCCACATTTTCAAGATTTCTCAGCCCATTTGGCGGGAAATACTTTTTTTTCAAAAGTCGACCTCGTCCGTGGTTACCACCAGGTCCCCGTGCACCCGCAAGACGTCCCGAAGACCGCAGTCATCACCCCATTCGGCCTGTTTGAATTTCTGCGGATGCCGTTTGGCTTGAAGAACGCTGCACAGGCTTTCCAGCGCTTGATGGACTCCGTGCTTCGGGACCTAAAATTCCTCTTCGTCTACCTCGACGACATCCTCATCGCCAGCCCTAGCAAAGAGGAGCACTTCTGCCATCTGCGCACCCTCTTTACACGCCTCAGTCAACACGGTTTGATTATCAACTCGGCCAAGTGCCAGTTCGGCCTGCAGCGGATTGATTTCTTGGGCCACCGCATCACATCAGACAGTGCAATTCCCTTACAGATGAAGGTCGAGGTGGTTACATCTTTCCCGCGCCCGCAGACCGTCAAGGCCCTACAAGAGTTCCTCGGGATGGTCAATTTTTATCACCAGTTTGTCCCTAAGGCGACCCTGCTTATGCAGCCCTTGTACGAGGCCCTCAAGGCCAAGTCCGGTAAGGATCCGATCAGCTGGACGGCCTAGATGGACCGGGCGTTTGTCGACACCAAAGGTGCCTTGGCCAATGCAACCATGCTGGCGCACCCGCTTCCAGGTGCCACCATCGCCCTTACCACCGACACGTCAGACTACACAATCGGCGCAGAGCAGGAACAGTGGGTGAATGGGATGTGGCAACCGCTGGCGTTTTTCAGCCGTCAATTACGGCGAAACGAAAGAAAGTACAGCACTTTCGACCGGGAGTTGCTGGCCCTTTTTCTAGCCATCCACCATTTACGGTTCTCACTAGAGGGACATCCAATCATGGCTTTTGTAGACCACAAGCCACTAACGTTTGCTATGGCCAAGACCGCCGACCCGTGGTCAGCTCGGCAACAACGTCACCTGACGTTCATTTCAGAATTCACCACGGGCATTCAGCATTTGTCCGGTAAAGACAACCTGGTGGCGGATTGCCTCTCCCACGCGCCTGTTCACGCAGTCCAACTCGGAATCGACTATGCCCTAATGGCTGCGGATCAAGCCTCGGACCCAGAGGTCCAATCATACAGAACCAGCCCCTCTAGCTTCCAAGCTGCCGACGTCAAATTCCATGCCGCAGGCACCACGCTACTTTGCAACGTCTCCATGGGAGCTCCCCGCCCTATCGTACCAGTCGCCTGGCGCCGAAAAGTGTTCGATGCCATACACGGGTTGTCACACCCTGGCATGAAGGCCTCGCAAAGGCTGATGTCATCAAAATTCATCTGGAGGGGTATGCACATGGATGTCCGCGACTGGGCCAACACCTGCATGGTCTGTCAAAAGGCCAAGGTACAGCGTCATGTAAAAGCTCCATTGGCCACTTTCGCTGTTCCGGAGCGTCGGTTCGACCACGTGAATGTGGACCTCATGGGGCCGCTTCCACCTTCTCAAGGTTTTACACACATCCTCACAATGGTAGACCGCACCACTAAATGGCCAGAGGCAGTTCCTTTGGTTTCTACCACTTCGGCAGACGTAGCCAGAGCTTTCATCTCCTTTTGGGTTGCTCGTTTCGGGGTACCGGCGGACATCTCTTCCGATCGTGGACCGCAGTTTTCCTCTGAGCTCTGGAACGCTGTGGCTCAGGGGCTCGGCACCAAACTACATTGCACCACCGCCTATCATCCACAGGTGAACGGCCTGTGCGACCGATTCCACAGGTCACTCAAAGCCGCTCTGCGGGCCAGTCTTCAAGGCGCGGGATGGGTGGACAGACTTCCATGGGTCCTTTTAGGTCTTCGTACGGCACCCAAAGAAGATTTGCAATCGTCCTTGGTGGAACTCATATATGGCCAGCCACTACGAGTACCAGGGGATTGTTATGTTCATTAATAACTAGTCATTTTTATTAAGAACAGCTAGCTTTTGCTAGACACTTTATTGAGCACATGTGGACTAGGTACAGTATCTGTAGAGGCATCCATCTTGACTGCTGCCTTGTGGGTAGCCTGGTGCATTGTGGGTAGCCCACTCTTATATATATACAGCACCACCTAGTGTACCATTCCAGAATGACAGGTTACTGATCATTACAGCCCCCTTTCTTTGAAGTTAAACAAAATCAGTATCAATCAATATCAATCATCATAACAACATAAACATCTTCAACAGTCAATACATTTTCAATGTCGTTTTCTTTGTACTCAAAGATTAAGTCTATCAGGCTTTTTTACTTCACGTGTGGATCTTCTCAGCACAGGTAAGTCTGATGTGTTTTCATGAGAGCCTGTATGTATATTTGTGTTAGATTGTTCTGGTGGTGAGTGACAAGATTCAGTTGCGGCATTGTCATCGATTTGCTCTTCGATAGTCTCTTGTGTTTTTAGGAGGGAACGGTGGTTCCTCCTGAGAATCTGTCCTTCTTCAGTTCTAACAGTGTATGACCTTGGTCCTACTTCCTCAAGAACTGTAGCTTTCCTGTTCCATGCATCTGGATCTTCAATCCTGACAACATCATCCCTTGTCAATGGTTTCAGAGTTTTGGATGACTTGTCATAGTATGATTTCTGTTTCAGCTTTAACAGTTGAAGTCTCTGTCTCTGTTCCTTACTCTGCTTTTCTTTTGCACAGCAGGGTAGCGTGGTACGCAACTTGCGACCCATTAGCAGTTCAGCAGGTGAAGAACCAGAGTCTAAACGTGAGGCTCGGTAGCTCAGCAGGGCGAGATAAGGATCAGACTTGCTTTCTGTCGCTTGCTTCAGTAGCTGCTTGAGAGCTTGAACACCTTTCTCTGCCTTACCATTCGACTGAGCATACAAAGGACTGGATGTGATGTGTTGAAAGTCATAATGTGCTGCAAACTGTTGCCATTCCTTACAGTTGAAGCACGGACCATTGTCGCTAACGGCAATCCTGGGAATTCCATGTCTGGCGAAGATGGATTTCACATGCATTATGACACTGCTTGCTGTGGTGCTTGAGAGCAGCCCCATCTCAGGATAGTTAGAATAGTAGTCAATCACTATTAGATAGTCTTTACCATTTAAATGAAAAAGGTCTATACCAACCTTTTGCCATGGTGCTGTTGGTATGTCAGCTACTATCATTGGTTCCTTTGCTTGTTTGTTTTGGTGTTTCTGACATGTCTCACATTTGCCTATCATGTTCTCAATGTCCTTATTTATGCCAGGCCAATAAACAGTGTCTCTTGCTCTTCTTTTGCATTTTTCAATTCCGAGGTGTCCCTCATGAATCCTTTTGAGCATGTCTTGATGTAGAGCCTGTGGAATGACTATTCTGTTCTGTTTTAGTAATAGTCCACTTGCGACACTCAATTCTGACCTTATGTGAAAATATTTTGGACAGGAACCTTTTGGCCAACCATGATGAATGTTCTCTATTACTGTTTGTAATACTGTATCTTTTACTGTTTTTTCTGCTATTTGCTTTGATTTTGTGTCTGACACGGGCAGCGCAACAGTGACCATACTCACATGAACATCCACGTCTTCTTCAGTGGAGCTCACATGACTCATTGTGGGTGCTCGGGATAGTGCATCTGCTAACACTATGTGTTTGCCTGGTGTGTAGATCAGTTCAAAGTCATATCTTTGCAGCTTCATCATGAGTCGTTGAATCCTTGGAGACATCTCATTCAGGTTCTTTTTTATGATGGCAACCAGTGGGCAGTTGTCTGTCTCAACTGTGAAGGTGGGAAGTCCATATATGTAGCCATGAAACTTTTCTAGTCCAACTACCAAGCCTAGACATTCCTTTTCAATCTGGGCATATCGACACTCAGTATCAGTCATAGACCTGGAGGCATAGGCAACAGGCTTCCAATCTTCACCCTCTGCTTGTAGCAAGACCGCACCTAGGCCATCTTTTGATGCATCCATTGACACTTTGATTCTTTTTGTTGGGTCAAAGAAGGTGAGTACAGGTGTGGTTGTCAGCACTGTTTTGAGGTTTATCCACTCTTGTTCATGTCTTTCTGTCCATGCGAACTCATTTGTTTTACGTAGCAGGTCTCGCAGACAGGCTGTCTTGGCTGACAAGTTAGGAATTAACTTTCCAATGAAGTTTATCATCCCCATGATGCGTAGCACTCCTTTTTTGTCAGTGGGTCGGGGCATTTTGAGTATGGCGTTTACTTTTTCCATATCTGACTCTATTCCTTTACCAGATAGATTATCTCCTAGGAAAGTGACTTCCTGGACGCCAAACTGAGCTTTAGTCCATTCCGGCGTATGCTCTGTAGCACTTTAGTCAGTCTCTCATTGTGTTGTTTCAGTGTGGAGCCCCAGATGATGATGTCATCAACATAGACCCGAACTCCTTCCAGACCTTCAATTATGTGTTCCATCGCTCTATGAAAGATTTCAGATGCATATATTATCCCAAAAGGCATTCTGAGGAAACAATACCTGCCAAATGGTGTGTTGAAGGTACAGTATTTGGTGCTCTCTTCATCCAGTTTTAGTTGCCAAAATCCTTGTGAGGCATCGAGCTTTGTAAAGTATCTGGCACCTGACATTTCACTGGTGATTTCTTCTCGCTTGGGAATCTGGTAGTGTTCACGTTTTATGTTTGCATTTAAGTCCTTTGGATCCATGCATATTCTTAGATCATTGTTCTTTTTCTTTACACATACCATGGAGTTAACCCAGTCTGTTGGCTCTTCGACTTTCCTGATGACTCCTAGCGTGGTCATTCTGTCCAGTTCATTCTTGAGCCGGTCACGCAGGGGTGCTGGAACTCTTTGTGGAGCATGTACCACTGGCTGAGCATCCTCCTTTAGCTGGATCTTGTAAGTGAATGGTAGAACTCCAAATCCTTTGAACACATCCTGGAAATTATTCACTGCAGAATCCACCGAGTCATCTGGTCTGCTTATGGCACAGTTTATACGGTAGACTCTCTTGACCAGTTCTAAGTCCTCACAAGCTTTGTCACCCAGTAGTGAATCAAGTCCTTCAGCCACAACAGAAAACATGAGATGATACACTTTGTCTTTGACTGTCACTTTAAGTCTGCATACACCTAAGCTATCTATTTTCTGTCCATTATAGTCCTTCAGTAGAACTGACTTTTTCTGTATTTTGGGCTTTTCTTTCATATTGTTAATGTCACTCATGCTGATTAAGTTTGCTTTTGCCCCAGTGTTTCATTTCAATGTAACTAATGCTCCATTTACCTGCAGTGGGATCATCCATTTGTCTTCTTTTACTGCATTAACTTGATGTTCAGCATTGTTAATTCCTGAGGGCTGCACATTTTCTGTATCCTTTTTGATATTGTCACATGACACCATTCCTACAAAACATGTCTCACTTAAATCAGTGTCCTCAATCACATTAACTCGTTGCCCTTTCTTTGTTTTTACTTTTGAAAAGCATTGTTTGGCAAAGTGATTCTTTCCATTACACTTTGTGCACATTTTTCCAAATGCTGGGCATTGTCTTAACTGGTGTTTGTAACCACAGCGTTTACAATTAAAAATTTCATCCTCCGATTGCTTTTCATTTCTGTTCTGCCCACATTTCTTCCCCTTGTAGGACACAGCACCGACAGCAGCATTATCACTCATTACAATCGCATCATTATTGATTTCACTGAAAGTCTTCGCCTGCTTTCGAGCTAGCTCGCTGGCTTGGCATATTTTCACAGCAATTTCCAATGTTAGTTCGGTTTCTCTCAACAGACGTTCCCTGACTTTTTTTATCATGAATACCAAACACAATCTGGTCACGAATCATGGATGCTTTCAGCTCAGAGAAATTACATGTCTGTGCTTTCAGTTTCAGATCAGTCATAAAGCTATCAAAAGTCTTATTTTGCTGCTGTGTCCGAGAACGGAAGATGTACCTCTCATAGGTTTCATTCTTTTTGGGAGAACAATGTGTATCAAACTTCTTTAGCACATCGTCTAATTTTTCTCTGTTCTCCTCTGGATTAAATACAAATGTATTAAATACCTCTATCGCTTGTGGGCCTGCAACCGTGAGCAGCAACGCTATTTTCCTTGTGCCTGGCTTCGTACCGTACCCAATGGCAGCAATGTAGAGTTCGAATTGTTGTTTAAAAGTCTGCCAATTGTAGTCGATATTTCCTGTGAGTTTCAAACACTCTGGTGGCTTCAAATTCTCCATGACGCATTGCACAATATTGAGCAGATCTTACCAATCCTGGTACCATGTTATGTTCATTAATAACTAGTCATTTTTATTAAGAACAGCTAGCTTTTGCTAGACACTTTATTGAGCACATGTGGACTAGGTACAGTATCTGTAGAGGCATCCATCTTGACTGCTGCCTTGTGGGTAGCCTGGTGCATCATGGGTAGCCCACTCTTATATACACACAGCACCACCTAGTGTACCATTCCAGAATGACAGGTTACTGATCATTACAGGGATTTCCTCCCGTCTCCAACAGAGCCATGGTCCGCATCCCAGCAACTCGTCAGCCACCAGGAGGCAGCCAGATGTTTCGCTCCAGTGCCTACGTCGCATCACGGCTTACAGAGCTCCCATGTCCCAGCTGAGCTGAAGAGCGCCGAGTACGTGTTTATCCGCCACGACGCTCACCGGGATCCGCTCAAGCCTCCTTACACTGGTCCCTTCTGCGTCATAAAGCCGGGCGACAAAACCTTTTCTTTCGATATCGGAGGTAAACCGGACCACATTTCGGTTGACCGGTTGAAGCCGGCACACTTAGACCTGGACCGCCCAGTCGAGATCGCTCAACTGCCAAAACGTGGCCGACCGCCCACAGTCGCCGTACCAGATCCACCACAACCGCCCGCCAGCTCGACCACCGTCCATCAGCTTCCACTTCAGGATTACAGAAGTCGCTCGGACAGGCTTGTCAGGCCTCCTCGCCGTCTCACTTTTGCTGTTAAAGACAATTCTGGGGGGGCGCATGTGGCAGAGCCACTAAAGGACTCAGATCATTTGTATATAATTCCCTTTAACAACATGTTAGCTACAGCCTGAGTCTGTATCTTTATTTATACTGTTTACTTGTACAGAGCGTGATTACTTTAACAGCGCGGGTAAACGCGATGACGTCACGCCGTTCATCACGTGATCCCCACTGGCGGGAAGAACGTGATGACATCATGACATTAACTACGGGACCACCGTGGCAGTCCTCATGGAGCCTCTGAACTGAGCAGGCCTACACTCAATGTTCTCCTGTAGTTACTTATTTAAACCTTTTAGTTTCCATTAAACTTCATTTTGTTTGATCGCCTGAGTGGACCTCAGTCTTTGGATAGGAACTAGACATTCCTACAATCCAATTGTTATTCACTACCACTCCACAAATTACGCAGTGAAAATAAACTCCTGATTATGAAGGACGTGGGTCCACTGACAGGAAAGATCGGTAATGCTAACCCGAGAGCCAAAGTTTGTAACAATGGCCACTTGGGCGAGGAAACAGAGCATCTGTGCAGTTTTGTCCCAGCAATAGTCAGCTCTTTCAATAGATGAGGAGAGAAAGGGGTGGTGTGTGGGTGGAGGGGGTGTAGCAGGTGAGCTAACCTGCAATTTTACACATGGGCAACTTTGTTCAGCCAGACACACAGAGGTAAAAATGAAGTATTACAGCAACCACCTTTTTGCTCAGCTGAAATGAAAAGGGCAGAGGTGTCTTTTGGAAAGGGCAGCACGTCATGCTTCTATCTGTCATTCTCCCACAATAACGCAACCTACACAGACGGCTGCACAATTCAATTCCAAATCGCGTAGGTGGCCATCAATAATTGCCGTTCAGCAATATTTCCAAGTAATCCCTGCCAGCCTCTAAGCAAACTGGTATGGCGTTGTGCCAGCTTAGAAGAAATTTGTTACTTTAAACACTTGGCAGTAATTTCCAACATTCAGTATGTGCCAAGGGAAGGACCTGCAGGATGAGTGAGCTGCTTCATACTATGATCCAGCTATCCTATGTCATTTCCAGGGTACCGTAAAGGTGGCCTCACTTCCTGTCTCTTTTTTTTATTTGTATATGGGATGTGGGCGTCACTGGCAAGGCTGACATTTATTGCCCATCCCTAGTTGCACTTGAGAAGGTGGTGGTGAGCCACCTTCTTGAACCGCTGCAGTCCGTGTGGTGAAGGTACTCCCACAGTGCTGTTAGGGAGGGAGTTCCAGGATTTTGACCCAGCGACGATGAAGGATCCATGATATACTTCCAAGTCAGGATGGTGTGTGACTTGAAGGGGAACTTGGAGGTGGTGGTGGTGAAGATTGACCTCCAACCACCACAACCATCTTCCTTTGTGATAGATATGACTCCAGCCAGTGGAGAGTTTTTCCCCCGATTCCCATTGACTTCAGTTTTACTAGGGCTCCTCGATGCCATGCTCGGTAAAATGCTGCCTTGATATCAAGGGCAGTCACTCTAGTTGAATCCGTGATTCTTAAAGTATGATGTTTTCCAATAACTAGACGGAGGCTGTAAGTTAACAATCAACAGGTGTTTACTGGAGGAGGGTAGTCTAAAGACTAACAGTACAGAGGAATGCTCAAGGCTTATATACAGGTGTGGTCACTGCCGGTACTACAGTATACAGGAGCTGTAAAAGTAGTTCTCTCTTAAAGGTACATACACTACAATTCCTCCCCTTTTAGATTAACAGTACCCATAACATTCAAATAACAGTTAACACTTTAACATGCACATTAAACTGAAATAGTCCATTTATAGATTCAGTCTTTGGGGCGGCTTCCTAATCCTTTCTGGATAGCGCCTTTCCTGAGGTTCTTGTTCTTGGTGCGGAGGCGATTCTGGTCCCCTTTCGTCGGTTAGTTCATCAGTCTCCGCTGCTACTGTTTCTGAGGTAGATGCTACCGGTATGTTGGGTTCATCCCCAGGTATGCGAGACATGGGGTTGACTCGTTCCTGTGACGCTAGGATCTGGTCGACGTGGCATCTCACAATGTTCTCCCCGACATCCACTGTGTACATTAGTGGCCCCTGCCGTGTGCATATCGTTCCGGGTTGCCATTTCTCTGTTCGGTAGTCGCGGGCCAAGACTGGTTGTCCTACATTGAAGCTCCTTGTCGGCTTCTCATTGATGTGCTGGAATTGCTTACTCTCAACATCTCTTCGTACATTTGGTCTGAGCAAATCCAGACGAGATCTCAACCTTCGGTTAAATAACATCATGGCCAGGGCCTGGTTGGTGACTGCATGTGTTGTATTTCTGTAGGCTAGCAGGAAATTGTCCACCTTATGCTGTAGTGGAATGTCATCGTCGCACATGGCCCTTACTGCCTTTTTAAAGGTTTGTACGAACCTCTCAGCCAATCCATTTGTGGCTGGATGATACGGGGCAGATGTGTAATGCCTTACCCCATTCCTTCTCATAAATTTCCGAAACGCTTCGGACACAAACTGTGGTCCGTTATCAGAGCAAATCTGCTCTGGCAAGCCGTTCCTGGAAAATATGGTCCGTAGGACTGCAATCGTTTTCTCTGTAGTGGTGGAGGACATTTTGATCACCTCAGGCCACTTCGAGTGTGCATCCACTGCTATTAAGAACATTGAGTCCATGAATGGACCAGCAAAATCAATATGCACCCGTTGCCATGGCGAGGAGGGCCACTCCCATGGGTGTAGGGGGGCATGTGGTGGTGCATTTTGGACCTTCTGGCATCCTGAGCAGCTCTTTGTTAGGTCCTCGATTTGTTGATTGATCCCCGGCCACCACACATAAGCCCTAGCAAGGCTTTTCATTTTCACCCCTCCCAGATGGCCTTCGTGAAGCTCATTGAGCACTCTCTCCCTTAACTTGGGTGGAATTACCACTCAGGATCCACACATCACTGTCCCCTGGCATACTGACAGCTGTTCTCTTCTGGATGAGAATGCTGGCAACAGTGAGTCGCCATGTGTTGGCCATCCCTTCACCGTCAAATCATATACCCGAGACAGTGTCGGATCATTTCGGGTCTCCTTCTCTATATCCGCGTTAGTTACTGGCAAGCATTCAATTATCGACGAATAAAATATTTCGATAGGGTCCACTGCTGGTGCTTCCTCCGCAGTAGGCAGTGGCAGGCGTGATAGCCCATCAGCGTTTCCATGCTGTTTCGTGCCCTTATACTCTATTTCATATTGGTTCGCCCCTAGAAAAAGGGACCATCTTTGTAGGCCGTTGTGCAGTCATCACCGGAACGCCCTTCTTTGGATTAAAGATGGAGACAAGTGGTTGGTGGTCAGTCAGCAAGCTGAACTTCTGCCCATGCAGATAGTGGTTGAAGGTTTTTACTCCCCATACTAGGCTGAGGGCCTCCCTGTCAATCTGGGCGTAGTTGCGCTTGGCTGAGGTTAGTGACCGAGACGCAAAGGCTACTGGCCTCTCCAACCCGTCTGGGAATTTGTGCGATAGCACCGCTCCAATACCATAGGGTGATGCATCACACGCCAACCGAATTGGTAGTGCTGGGTTGAAATGGGCCAACACCTCTTTTGATGTGATCAATTCTTTGCACTTCTGGAAAGCTCGTTTACATTCGTCATTCCACTTCCATGGTACCCCCGTTTGCAGTAGGGTGTTCAGTGGGTGTAATACTGTAGACAAATTTGGTAAGAACTTATGGTAGTAGTTCACCAGCCCGAGGAACCACCTCAGTTGTGACACATTTTCCGGTGCTGGAGCCTTGACTACTGCCTCAATCTTTTCAGGGGACTTATGTAACCCCTCTTCATCAATGACGTGGCCACAATACGAGATCTGCTTCTGGAAAAACTCGCACTTGTGGCGATTAGCTCGTAGCCCATATTCCTTTAATCTAGTGAGCACCTTCTCCAGGTTGGCGAGGTGATCACTGTCATTTTCGCCTGTGACCAGGATGTCATCCAAATAACACTGGGTCCCTGGAATCCCTTGCAGGACTTGATCCATTGCCCTTTGCCAAATAGCCGGAGCCGATGCTACCCCGAACACCAGCCGGTTGTATTGGTAGAGACCTTTATGAGTGTTGATCGTGAGGCATTGTTTCGAGGCTTCTTCTACCTCCATTTGCAGGTACGCCTGGGCCAGATCAATCTTAGTGAAGCGTTTCCCTCCAGATAGTGAGGCGAAAATATCCTCAATCCATGGAAGCGGATATTGTACCGTGTGAAGGACTGGGTTCACTGTCACCTTAAAATCCCCACAGATGCGGACCTTCTTTGGTTCCCCAGGCGTATTACTCAATGACCTCTTCATTACAGGAACGATGGGTGTAGCCCACTCGCTCCAGTCCACTTTGGACAGTACTCCTGAACGTTCCAAACCTTCCAGCTCTGCTTCGACGGCTGGTCGGATCGCATAAGGCACCGGTCTGGCCTTAAAAAACTTTGGGCTTGCATTTTCCTCTATTTTAATTGTCGCTATTATGCCTTTTAGTGTTCCGAGTCCCTCCTGGAACACTTCTTGTGCGTCATTTAGCATTTTTGACAGTCGTCCAGGTGTGACGTCGTCATCTTTTTTGGCCTCAACCTTCAGTGCCTGTATGGAATGCCAATCTAATTGTATCTTCCGGATCCATTCACGTCCTAGTAATGGTGGTCCTCCATCTGGCAATACATATATGTCCATTTTGGGTATTTCCTGGCCTTTGTATATCACGTTCACCCTTATTTTTCCTTTGGGGTAGACGTTTTGCCCCGTGTACGTCTTCAAGACAATCTTTGTATCTCTCAAGGGTATATGTGAGAATAGCCGCTTGTAGTCCCTTCGGACTGTTAGGGCTGATCCTGTGTCCAATTCCATTTTCACTTGGACTCCGTCTATCTTGAGCGTGACCCAGATAGTCTGGTGATCCTCCATTTTGATTACCTTATGTAGTTTCAGCCAACCCAGCTCCTTGCTTCCGGAGTCTGTATCACTTTTCTGTTCGTCTGAACTACTCTCCATCACCTTATGTACCTTTTTGTACTTCTCCTGTGGAGATTTCTTGCTGCTGGTTTTCTTCCCTGACCTGCAGACTCTTGCTATGTGTCCTGCTTTTCCACACTGTCTGCACACTTGGTCCTTGAACCAACAATCCTTCTGGTCGTGTGTTGTTCTGCCGCAGCGATAACACTTCCCTGCTCCATATGACATTTCATTGGTGCCATATTCTTGCGGCCTCCGTTGTATCTCTGCAGCGCCCCGTGCGGCTGCTTCATGTGATACTGCCATGCTGAAAGCCTTGTCCAGCGTAAGATCCTTTTCTGATAGAAGCCGTTTCTGGGTTCCTTCACTTTGAAGCCCACACACAAACTTGTCCCTTAACGTATCTGCTAGTCCCACTCCAAACTGGCAGTGTTTCGATAGCTTGCGCAGTTCCGTTAAGTACTCAGCATTACTTTCGTCTTTATGCTGGTTCCTTTTGTGGAACTTAAATCTTTCTGCTATCAGCAGCGGTGTGGTGTTTAATTGGTCCTGTAGGATTTCCACTATGCTTTCGAAATCCTTATCCACTGGCTTCTCTGGGGTTATTAGGTTTCACAGTAAGCCAAAGTTTTTGCACCCATGGAATTCAACAAAACCAGTGCTTTCCTAGCATCTGGCACTTCATTCGCCTTGCAGTACACCTCAATGCGTTCCACATATGTCGCCCAATCTTCGACTTCATTGTTGAACACAGTGACACTGTCACTCTTTGGCATCTCTGGGTGTGGTTAAACTGTCTAAAATGGCATCTCCCGTGCTCTCCCTTCTTCTCCGCTCTCGCCCTTCTTCTCCGCTGCGGCTTCTAAAATGGCATCTCCCGCGCTCTCCCTTCTTTTCCGCGGCTCAATGGCGTCTCCCGCGCTCCCTTCCTTTCCCTGCGGACGCCGCTCAGCCCTTGAGCCCTGGCTGCGCTCTGCGCGTTCTCCTGTGTGCCTCTCTCGTTGCCGCCGCTCGGTCCTGAACCCCGGCTGTGCTTTACCCTCTCTCTCTTTTTTGTTTTCCGTCAACGCCGCTCGGTCTTCAACCATCGGCTGCGCCCTGTGCGCTTCACCCTCTCTCTTACCCCGTCGACGCTGCTCGGCCTTTTCTGTGCTGTCGGTCAGCTCCAGCCACCGCTGTCCGGGAAGGGTCTGCGCTGTACCTGTTGCCAGTCTGTTGCTGGATCGTCGTGGCTGGAGAACCAAGCACAGCTCTCAACAGCCTCCCCTGCGATGTTCACTCTCTGCCGGATGACTGGGCGGTTGCTCGTGGTCGATGCCCATGCTTCTGGCCTCGACTTTCTTCCACCGTCCTCCCGGAGCGAATCCTTGAAAGGAAATGCAGAGTTGCAGGTAGATTCGAATCGACCTCGTCGCCACTGTTGAATCCGTGATTCTTAAAGTATGAGGTTTTCCAATAACTAGACGGAGGCTATAAGTTAACAATCAACAGGTGTTTACTGGAGGAGGGTAGTCTAAAGACTAACAGTACAGAGGCATGCTCAAGGCTTATATACAGGTGTGGTCACTGCCGGCACTACAGTATACAGGAGCTGTAAAAGTAGTTCTCTCTTAAAGGTACATACACTACAACTCTCACCTCACCTCTGGAATTCAGCTCCTTTGTTCATGTTTGGACCAAGGGTGTACTGAGGTCTGGAGCCGAGTGGTCCTGGCAGAACCCAAACTGGACATCAGTGAGCAGGTTATTGGTGAGTAAGTGCTGCTTGATAACACTTTGCTGATGTTTGAAAGTAGACTGATGGGGCGGTAATTGGCCGGATTGGATTTGTCCTGCTTTTTGTGGACAGGACATATCTGGGCAGTGTTCATAAGAACATAAGAGCATAAGAAATAGGAGCAGGAGTAGGCCAATCGGCCCCTCGAGCCTGCTCCGCCATTCAATAAGATCATGGCTGATCTGATCCTAACCGCCAATCTACTATCACAGAACCATCTCCTGAATCTAACAGAATTAGACACACGAAATAGGAGCAGGATCAGGCTACATGGCCCTGGGCCCGCTCCGCTACCCACAGGGCCATGACCGATCCGAACCTAGACTCATGTCCAAATTCCTGCCCGCTCCCCGTAACCCTTAATTCCCTTTACTCCTAGGAAACTGTCTATTTCTGTTTTAAATTTATGTAATGATGTAGCTTCTACAGCTTTTTGGGGCAGCATATTCCATGGACCTACCACCCTCTGAGTGAAGTAGTTCCTCCTCATCTCAGTTTTGAAAGAGCAGCCCCTTATTCTAAGACTATGCCCCCTAGTTCTAGTTTCACCCATCATCGGGAACATCCTCCCCGCATCCACCCGATCCAACCCCTTCACAATCTTATATGTTTCAATAAGATCGCCTCTCATTCTTCTGAACTCCAATGAGTAGAGTCCCAATCTACTTAACCTCTCCTCATATGTCCATCCCCTCATCCCCGGGATTAACCGAGTGAACCTTCTTTGTACTGACTCGAAAGCAAGTATGTCTTTTCTTAAGTATGGACACCAAAACTGTATGCAGTATTCCAGGTGCGGTCTCACCAATACCTTGTACAACTGAAGCAATACCTCCCTATTTTTATATTCTATCCCCCTAGCAATGAAAGCCAACATTCCATTGGCCTTCTTAATCACTTGCTGCACCTGCATACTAACCTTTTGAGTTTCGTGCACCAGGACCCCCAGATCACTTTGTACTTCAGTACTTTCCAGTTTCTTGCCATTAAGATAATAACTTGCTCTACGATTTTTCCTGCCAAAGTGCATAACCTCACACTTTCCAGTATTGTATTCCATCTGCCAAATCTCTGCCCACTTACTTAGCCTGTCTATGTCCCCTTGCAGGTTTTTTATGTCCTCCTCACTCACTACTTTCCCTCCCATCTTAGTATCATCTGCAAACTTTGATATGTTACACTCGGTCCCCTCCTCCAAATCGTTAATATAGATTGTAAAGAGTTGGGGACCCAGCACTGACCCCTGCGGAACACCACTAGTTACTGATTGCCAGTCTGAGAATGAACCATTTATCCCAACTCTCTGCCTTCTGTTAGATAGCCAATCCTCTATCCATGCCAGAATATTACCCCCAATCCTGTGATTTTTTATCTTAAGCAATAATCTTTTGTGTGGCACCTTGTCAAATGCCTTTTGGAAGTCTAAATACACTACGTCCACTGGTTCCCCTTTATCCACCCTATATGTTACTTCCTCAAAGAACTCCAGCAAATTTGTCAAACATGACTTCCCCTTCATAAAACCATGCTGACTTTGTCCTATTAAATTATGATTATCCAAATGTCCTGTTACTGTCTCCTTAATAATGGACTCCAAAATTTTACCTACCACAGATGTTAGGCTAACCGGTCTATAGTTTCCAGCCTTCTGTCTACTGCCCTTTTTAAATAAGGGTGTTACATTAGCAGTTTTCCAGTCTGCCGGGACCTTTGCTGAGTCCAGGGAGTTTTGGAAAATTATTACTAATGCATCCACAATCCCTACTGCCACTTCCCTCAAGACCACACTTCCACATTGTCGGATAGATGCCAATGTTGTAGCTGTACTGGAACAGCTTGGCTAGAGGTGTGACTAGTTTTGGAGCACAAGTCTTCAGCATGACAGCCGGGATGTTGTTGGGGCCCATAGCCTGTGCTGTATCCAGTGCGCTCAGCTGTTTCTTGATATTACATGGAGTGAATCAAATTGGCTGAAGACTGGCTTCTGTGATGGTGAGGACCTCAGGAGGAGGCCGATATAGATCATTCACTCGGCACTTCTGGCTGAAGATGGTTGCAAAAGCTTCAGGTCACATGCTGGGCTCCACCATCATTGAGGATGGGGATATTCATGGAACCTCCTCCTCCTGTTATTCTTTTATCTTTCATGTTTCTTAAAAAGAAAATTCTTTTAAAACTGGATTTGTTTTTTCAAAATGCAGCTGTATAGTTTTAAGTTCTTCTTCTTATCGTGTCCACGGACAGTCTATACATAGCCCAGCCAGAACTGGACACATTTTTGCGCCTTGTTGTTGAATTCGGCAAGATTTGCAACAGTGCAGGGTTCCTCTAACAATGGACATTGCAGGATATGTTGCATAGCCTGTGCCTCAGTTCCACATTCACAAGTTGTCGGGCTTGTAGTGTATGTGCCTTTAAGAGCCCCCTGTGTACTGTAATGCCGGTAATGGCCACTCGGGCTATATAAGCCTGTATATTGTGTTGTATCAGTTAGTTCCCCTCCAGACTTTGTTCAGTAAACACCTGTGAAACCAACTCCTGTCTTCAGTGTCTCTATTAACACACAGATACAACAGTGGTGACGAATTGGAAACGGACTTACCTGCAATTCGGCAGCACCTCAAGGACATCGATTCCTCTGGCGTCCAAAGTCAAAGAAAATCAAGTAAAAGAAAAAGCTGTGGTTTCACCAGCTAGCCGAGCTGGTGGCAGGTACTGCAATAATCCTTCCTGGGCGTCGGGCTGGGGCTCCAGTGGCTGGCTCTGCAGCTAGGCCAAGCAGCAAAGGCGGAGGCAAGCAGTAACAGACGGGGAGGGAGCACTCGGGAGACGGCCGGCGCTGCAAGCAGGTCGGCGTTCAGACCTAGCAGAGAGAGTCCGGCGGGAACGAGTCTCCACCTGTAAATAAATAAATAAAAAGAAGGGAAACCCGTGGGAAACAGCGTTGTCTTCGGCAGCAGCTGCGGGGAAGCGCGGGAAGCGCCATATCTTTTCTGCAGAAAAGAAAGAAAAGCGCGGGAAGCGCCATTTTTTTTCAAGGATGCCTAAGTCTGGCAATATTGATGCTTTTGATAACGAGATAGAGGATTGGACCACATATGTGGAAAGAGTGGAGGTATATTGCACCGCAAATGGAATAGAAAATGAAAAAAAAGCGTCAGTACTTCTAAATCTAATGGGCGCAAAGACATACGGGCTGTTACGAAACTTAATCACTCCAGCCAAACCAAAGGACAAGAATTTTAAAGAAATTGTTGATACCCTACAGGAGCACTTAAACCCAACACCGCTGCTGATAACGGAACGATTCAAATTCTTCAAGAGGAATCAACACAAGAATGAAAGTAACGCTGATTACCTCACCGAATTAAGAAAGCTATCAAAACACTGCCAATTTGGGGCAGGACTAGCAGATTATCTTCGAGACAAATTCGTCTGCGGTCTCCTAAGTGAAGGAACACAGAAAAGGCTGCTTTCTGAAAAAGATTTAACACTGGACAAGGCTTTCAGTATGGCTGTATCATACGAAGCAGCCGCAAGAGGAGCTGCAGAGATACAACTAAAGACACAAGACTTCGGCACCCATGAAATGACACAGGGTTTTGAGAGATGTTATCGCTGCGGCAGATCCACCCATGACCAGAGGGACTGCTGGTTCAAGGACAAAGCATGCAGGCAATGCGGAAAGATTGGACACATTGCATGGGTATGCCGATCTGGACAAAAAAATCCACGGACAGGAAAAAAACATCAATGAAGAAAAGTACAGAAAGGTATAAATGATGACGGACAGTAGCTCCGAAGACCAGAAGAGCGATAGCGACTCCGAAAACAAGAGACTAAGCTGTCTCAAATTACATAATGTAATTGCCAAAGAAGATTACCAGACCATTTGGGTTACCCTCACGATAGTAGGGTCCCCAGTTAAAATGGAGCTAGATACAGGATCAGCTCTGACCGTCATAAATCGACGGGATTACGAGCGTCTATTTCCGCATATACCTTTAAAAGACACATCCATTATCTTGAAAACATATACAGGGCAGGAAGTATACCCCAAAGGAAAAATAAGGGTGCCTGTTGTATACAACGGCAAGGAAATACAAAAGTTGTATTTATACGTTCTACAAGATGGTGGTCCACCGCTGTTGGGACGTGAATGGATCAGGAAAATACGTTTAGACTGGCACTCCATTCAGGCACTGATGGTGACCAGTAAGGAAAAAAACGATGATGACATCATACCTGAACGATTAAAAGACACCTTGGCCAACGCCAAAGAAGTGTTTCAAGAGAAACTAGGAACCTTGAAAGGCATCACCGCCTCAATAAAAGTGGAAGATGCGGCAATTCCCAAGTTTTTTAAGGCAAGACCGGTGCCATACGCAATTCGTCCAGCAGTCGAGGCAGAGCTGGAGAATTTGGAAAAGGCAGGAGTATTATCCAAAATAGATTGGAGCGAGTGGGCAACACCCATCGTCCCAGTCATGAAGAAAGCGTTGAATAATGATAAATCTGAAGAACAGAGAAAAATTCGCATCTGTGGAGACTTCAAGGTGACTGTAACCCCGGTCCTTCACACGGTACAGTATCCTCTTCCGAGGATAGAAGATATTTTCGCCTCACTATCCGGAGGGAAACGTTTCACTAAAATTGACTTGGCACAGGCATATCTACAGATGGAGGTTGAAGAGGCCTCTAAAAAGTATCTCACGATAAATACACACAAAGGTCTGTACCAGTACAATCGACTGGTTTTCGGAGTAGCATCCGCTTCAGCTATCTGGCAAAGAGTTATGGAGCAAGTCCTCCAAGGGATTCCGGGGACTCAATGCTACCTAGATGACATCCTTGTAACAGGAGAAAACGACAACGAGCACCTTGCCAATTTGGAGCAGGTGCTCACTAGGCTGAGAGAACGGGGCCTACGAGCAAATCGCCCCAAGTGCGAATTTTTCCAGAATCAAATATCATATTGTGGCCACATAATTAATAAAGAAGGGTTGCATAAGTCACCTGAAAAAATTGAAGCGGTCATAAAAGCCCCAGCACCTGAAAATGTTTCACAATTAAGGTCGTTCCTGGGATTAATAAATTACTATCATAAATTTTTACCGAACTTATCAACTCTTCTGCACCCGCTTAATGAATTGCTACAAACAGGAGTAATTTGGAAATGGAGCGAAGACTGTAAGCGTGCCTTCCATAAATGCAAAGACTTAATCACGTCCAAAGAAGTTTTGGCTCATTACAACCCATCACTGCCAATCAGACTGGCGTGCGATGCATCCCCTTACGGCGTAGGAGCAGTATTATCGCATACATTCCCTGATGGCTCGGAACGGCCTATAGCTTTTGCGTCACGCTCATTGAACTCAGCTGAGCGTAACTATGCCCAAATCGACAGGGAAGCACTCAGCCTGGTATGGGGAGTGAAGAAATTCAACCATTACCTACACGGACAAAAATTTACCTTGTTGACTGACCATCAACCCCTCATCTCCATATTCAACCCTAAAAAGGGTGTTCCCATTATGACAGCGCAAAGGCTACAGAGGTGGCCCCTTTTTCTAGGGGCACACCAATATAACATAGAATGCAAAGGATCAAAACAGCATGGGAATGCTGACGGTTTATCGCACCTACCGTTGCCAACGGTAGAAGAAGCACCTACCATAGACCCAGTGGAGATTTTTCACTCTACCATAGTCGAATGTCTACCAGTAACAAATTCTGCCATTGAAAGGGAAAGTAGAAATGACCCGACTCTCTCACGAGTCTACGATTTAACAGTGAAGGGATGGCCAGCACATGGCGAACCACTGTTGCCAGCATTCTCGCAAAGAAGAGAACAGCTGTCAGTGTGCCGAGGAACCTTGATGTGTGGATCCAGAGTGGTGATTCCACCCAAACTCCAGGATAAAGTTCTAAAGGAGCTTCACGACGGGCATCTGGGTGGAGTGAAAATGAAGAACCTAGCCAGGGCGTTTGTATGGTGGCCAGGTATCGATGGAGACATCGAAGAAATGACCAAGAGCTGCCTAGGATGCCAGAAGGTCCAAAACGCTCCACCACAAGCCCCTCTACATCCATGGGAGTGGCCCTCATCTCACTGGCAAAGGGTACACATCGACTTTGCTGGTCCATTTATGGACTCAATGTTCTTAATCGCGGTTGATGCACACTCCAAGTGGCCGGAGGTAATAAAGATGTCCTCCACCACCACGGAAAAAACCATCACAGTATTAAGGACCATATTTGCCAGGAATGGGCTGCCTGAACAGATCTGTTCTGATAATGGACCGCAATTTGTGTCCAAAGAATTCAGGAAGTTCTTAAAAAACAATGGGGTTAAGCACTACACGTCCGCCCCATACCATCGCGCCACCAATGGATTGGCTGAAAGGTTTGTCCAGACCTTCAAGAAGGCCATAAAGGCCATGGGTAATGAAGACATAAAACTTCAGCACAAGGTGGATAACTTCTTGTTTGCATACAGGAATGCAACACATATGGTTACAAACCAAACTCCCGCCATGATGTTCTTCAATAGAAGCCTAAGATGCCGGCTGGATTTGATCAAGCCAAACATCAGAAGGGACGTGGAGAACCGGCAATTTCAAGGCATGAATGAAAGGCCAACTAGAACCTTCCAGATAGGTCAACAAGTTTTGGCCCGGGACTACCGTACCGAGAAATGGCAGCCTGGAACTATCTGCACACGACTAGGACCGCTGATGTATACCGTGGACATCGGAGAAAGCATAATAAGGCGCCATGCTGACCAAATCATAGAGTCATCCGAAAAGGGACAACCTACACCACAACTCTATATGCCTAATGATGAAGTAGAGATACCCATATCTACCTCCGATCCGGTGATGCTGGAACCCGATGAACCCGACACTGGCATTCAAGCCGAATCAGCCTTGCCAAAAGAACCTACTACACCACCAGAAACTACTACACCACTGAGGCGTTATCCAGACCGAGTCAGGAAGCCTCCAGAGAGACTGACTTATAATTAATTAACTACAGCAATGTGTAGATTATTTTTCTTGTAACATGTAATTAATAATTACTTAAAATATTATGTACTGTTTGGCTAAAAGTGGAGGAATTGTAGTGTATGTGCCTTTAAGAGCCCCCTGTGTACTGTAATGCCGGTAATGGCCACTCGGGCTATATATATTGTGTTGTATCAGTTAGTTCCCCTCCAGACTTTGTTCAGTAAACACCTGTGAAACCAACTCCTGTCTTCAGTGTCTCTATTAACACACGGATACAACAGGGCTGGTTGAATATCCCCATTTGTTTAGTGACACCTTTGAGCAACCTACACCGGTCTTAAGTCTGTTAAGGCACTTCCAGGTTGCCAAGTTGCAATTAGTTTTAAGTAACAGCCTAAAATATGAGAACTGCACAATTGTGGTGAAAATAATAGGTAAATGCTGCCTGTTTACAAAAGGGACATTTTCTTCGCCTCCGTAGCATTGGACACATTGGGCAGGATTTTCATTCAGGAGTCGGGTTAGAGGCGGGACTACAACTTTTGGGGTCCCTTTGCACTCATGCACACATCACTCACCTGAACACCGACATCTCGACCCCTCCAAATCCTTCAACCCGACGGCACGCCTCCTCTAACTTGGCGTGGTTTGGAGCCATCGGGAATCCCACACTTCAACCTTAAAAATAGGGATTAGGCTAAAAACTGCCTGTTAACTACCTGTTAACAGGCAGTTAATTGGCACTAATCCCTCCCCGCCTTGAGTAGGCGGGTCCCAGTGCGGGGCGGGTACCTGCCTCCTTTGAAACTGGCATGGAGGCGGGTTTGGGTGCGGGATGGTGTTGGGACCCCTGATTTCGGGATTTTAACCCCCCACACACCTCCAATCCCGACGCCACGGCCCAATGAAAATCCTGCCCATTCTCTCTCACCATTAAATTTCCTCAAATAATCATGTTCATTGTACTTTCTGTTTCATCACTACTACTAACAGAAGTTCGCAATTCTCATGCACACCATAGAGATTGGGATGGGTACAAGAACATCCTGAAAAGCACTGCAGCCAACAAGACCTGTGATAAACCTTCACATGGTGGAAAATGAATAACATTACTGGTTAGAGACAGGAAGACTGAGCGAAGAACTGGGGTAACTGAGAAGGAACACCAATCATGGACTGAAAAACAAAGACTGGTTTGTCTTTAGATGAAAAAGTATGACAGGAAGTGGTTACATTGGGTAGAAAATATACCTTGGGCTTGAAAATAAAATGAAGCTAGCTGATAGCTTGTAGGACACAAGATGATTTCACATTACAAGAGTTAAGTCAATGGCAATAATTGTGACTGGCTCTTCTAATGTGCCATCATCCTCTGGCCTACTAAATACACTCAGCGGTTTCAGTCTGATAACTTGCTTGCATTGTGACACAACCCATTTGTGACCTTAACACATTGATGCACACAACTGGCTCTGCATCAAATTCCCTGGTTTGCCCGATTATGTTATGTTCCAAGGCCAGCACTCTGAACCGGTCACCAACTAATGAGAGCAGGTGATTGTGAGGTCATCTATTTGGGACCAAAAAGGGAGAGATCGGAGTAATTTTTCAATGGTGAAAAGTTAGGAACAGTGGAGGTCCAAAGAGATTTAAGGGTCCATGTACACAGATCACTAAAATGTAGTGGTCTGGTATAAAAATAATCAAAAAGGTTAATGGAATGTTAGCCTTTATAATTTGAGGGCTCGAGTATAAAGGTGAGGAAGTTCTGCTGCAGCCATACAAAGCCCTGGTTAGACCACATCTGGAATACTGTCTACAGTTCTGGGCACCACACCTTAGAAAGGATATTGGAAGGAGTGCAGCGCAGATACACAGGAATATTACCAGGGCTCCAAGGGTTAGATTATAAGGGGAGATTATATAAACTAGGCTTGTATTCCCTGGAATATAGAAGGTTAAGGGGTGATTTGATTTAGGTTTTTAAGATTTTGAAAGGGATTGATAGGGTAGATAGAGAGAAACTTTTTCTGCTGGTGGGGGTGTCTAGGACAGGGAGACATAACCTTAAAATCAGAGCTAGGCCATTCAGGAGAGAAGTTAGGAACCACTCCTTCACACAAAGGGTGGGAGAAGTGTGGAACTCTCCCCCAAAAAGCAGTAGATGCTAGCTCAATTAATAATTTGAAATCTGTGATCGATAAATTTTTGCTAGCCAAGGGTATTAAGGGATATGGAGCCGAGGCGGGTAAAAGTAGTTAGGACACGGATCAGCTATGGTCTTATTGAATGGCGGGACAAGCGTGAGGGGCTGAATGGCCTCCTCCTGTTCTATGAGTGTCCATTTAAATACAGCCGTAATGGCCACTTCCTGACCTGCACTGCCCATAGTTTGTGGCCAGGTTGTGGAGGTAGCAATGGCACTGCTGATGCTCAGGATCAACGCTATGTATTTGTCAATGTCGATTGACCCCATTTGAATATTTTAATGTGGTCCCCGCCTGTTTCCGGCTGAAAGTCCACCTGAAAATTGGAATGGGTGACCCGACCCCTCAACAGTAAGTCAGCAGATTTTATTTTCCTGATTTTCATCCTGCTACCGCACCCTGCCCCATTTCCAGGCAATAATCGGCCCCAGTAACTTGGTATTATGAGGTAGCTTGTTATGTGAAAATTATGCTTTCAGTCCCTACAGCAGACGGTATAAAAATTACTACGATTAGTTTGATGTCCATTTGGTTTCCACACTATTGCTGCTTATGTATCAACTTGTAGCCAGGAATGAGAGGGTTACATGGGCTGCAAAGCCTCACCTTTGATGAGCTTTGCAAGCAAATGAAAGGTTTCTTTACAAGTACGTCACCGCAGCCACTAATTGCCGGGCTTGAATCGAAGGGAAGAGTTTATAACAGGATACCCTGTACCATTCCTCGGATTGGTTGCCATAGCAATCTTTAGTTGGAGCGGATGGCTCGCAGTTGGGGGGGGGCGGTGGTTGTGGGAAAGGGAACCACAAAACAGCAATTTATCTGGTCTTTGTGCGGTTGAAGTACCTCAGGTGGTGAACACAGAAAGAAGTCTGCAGCTGTGTTCAGAGATGGAGAATGAAAGAGAGACCCGCTCAATAGGATTTGTAGCTGCAGGGTTTCAATTTACGACTGGAGTTCAGCTTTAGTTAGGTACTTGGTCCCAGTGCGTTTGCCTAGGTTATTGTTAAAGTAAATCCTTTTCTCTCCAAAATCTAGCAGGCGGTGCAGGCCAGCATTTCCTCGTTTACTAAAAATATATATAAAGTAGATGCTGCATTTTGGCAAGACCTGGAGAGATTTCCTCCATGCTATGTGTAACAAAATTGTAAATCCATTCTTTACAAATGGCTTTACCATTTTGTGCCACACAGAGATAAAGGACCTGCACTTGCGTCACTGGCACATTGTACCTCGCAGTACAGTAAAAGCCGACAGGAATAGCGTCTGACTTAATTCAAGTACTTCAGAGCCAAGAAATAAAATCAGTGCATGGGCATTAACATTGAATGCTCCTACTAACAGGAATGAATGAATGCAGCAATTTAAAACGCCAATTATAGCTGTAAGAGTCCCCCAAAAAATATCCCATTCACGTACATGTAAGAGGTGGCATCCACTTCCTTTGTGTTCAAGATAATTAGGTTTTTGCAGCAGAAGTTGCTATCAGTTGTGCATGATTTGCATATTTCCAGGAATGACATCTGTTCTTCACCTCAGAGTTAAGTGATATTAGTGTGATGATGATGAGCTCTTCATTACATCCCTTTCCCTGAATAACAGAAAAGATGTCACGGCAACAAGTCAAACCTAGTCGTCTAAGTAAGTGTGAGCGTGCTCTGGCAAGGGGAATGAGAAGCATTCACAGTAATGCAATAAAAATTGTACACTAAAATGTAAGAACACAGCTTCCCAACATGTACCTTAAACAGAGCTGCATAAGAGCACCCGTACTGCACCAGTGTAAGGTTTCTCATTCCCACACCAGCCGTCCATTTGGCTTGATCGAGACTGCCCGTTAGTGTTGAATTATGGTCAATTATGCTGTACCCCAAAGTAATTCATTTAGAATCTTTACAGATTAGATAGAAAACTTTCAATCAAATGGTCTGAGCTGTATTCAGTAACCTCCTTCCCACTCTGCTCACCCCGCTCTCCACTGCCGCCTTGGTCCCTCCCAGCAGATATACATTCACTGTCCCTCTCGGCATTATCCTCCAGAATGTCTGGCCACATGCAAACAAGGCCCTTGCCGTTTACAACCTTATTGTGGATGATTGCATTGACATCCTGGCTTTAATGGACCCTTGGCTCACAGCTGGCGACGCCTTGCCCCTTATTGAAATCTCCCTGCCTGGCTACACTTTCCAGCATCAGCCCTGCTCAAATTACTGTGGTGGCAGAGTGGCCCTTATCACCAAGTTACACCTTGGTCTCTTCCCCCTACTCCTTTGGCACCTTCTCCTTCAAGCACCTCATCCTGTTTCACCCCTATTACCTCTCCTTTAAAATCTCTATTGTCTACTGTCCGACCGCCAAGCTACGCTCCAGGTTTCTCACTGCAATATCCTCCCTCAGCCTCTGCAATGGGGAAAATCCTCATGCGCGGTGATTTCAATCTTCGCCTCAACTCCCCTTGCCCTCTCCTATCAGAATGCTCGGCCCTCCAGTCCTTCCTAAATGTCTCACTCCATATAAACTCTCCTACCCATTTTCATGTCACACACCTGACTTTGCCATCTCCCCATTGGGGTCTCTGCTCCCATGGTCTCGATCTCTGATGAGGTAATCTGTGATCACTTCCTTGTATCCTACATCACCCACATGTCCCTACCAGCACCCCCCCCCCTGCCCCCCCTGTCAATCCCACTTCCTTTTGCATCCATCTCTGGAAAAAACTCTTCCCTCAGGTCGCTTAGAGCTAGAATTTCAAATTCCCAACTTCCTAGCCTTTGGCCCTCCATTCGTCATGATCCCTCTGCAGCATCAATTTGCTCAACCATCTTTAATACCCTTGTCCTCAGCAAAGCTTTCGCTGTCTCCCATCCTTGTTGCTTCCCCAGATTGTGCCACAATCTTGGCTCCCTCAAGCCCATCTAATACACAGCTGGCTTAGCCATCCATCGACTAATCTGGCTGGACCACATCAAGCTCTACTGTCTCATTCACCTCTGCTAAAACCCTCCATTAATCTAGGATCATCCTGCGGAGCAAAGTTAATCTCCCAAATTCTTGCTTCTACTTCCCTGCTCTTCCTCCCTCACCTTTAACAACATGTGTGAGGAGCTTATAGATATCTTCATCACCAGGATAGAGACCATCCATACAGCTGCTACTGCGACTTTCTCCCTTCTCCTTGTCACCACCACCCCTTCCGCCATAGCCTAAGTTCAGGTCAGATTGAAAACTATGCTTCCAAAACATTAATTTGGAACTAAAGGGAAGGAGGAGTGGAGTAAACTGGGCAGGAGTGTGATTTCTGTTTCCCTCACCAGCCATTCATTTGGCCTGAGCAAGACTGCCCATTACCTCGCCACCATCTCTCTTGACCCCTCCTCCACCTTTCTGCTGTCAGATGACTCCAATCTTGAAGGAGCCACAATTTCCTCCAGCTAAACAGTGGGAAGATCAAAGCGGACATCTTTGGCCCCCACCACAAACTCTCACCCACTTCCTTGCCCTTGCTGACGAACATTGGGTCTCCAATCCCCAATGCCACAAATTTAAAACTCTTATCCTCATGCTTAAATTCCTTCATGAGCTCACCCCTCCCCATCTCTGTAACCCTTACAATTCTCCATTCCTCTGGCTCCCACCTCTTGTGCACCCCCTCCCTTTCCACCCACCATTGTTGGCCGTGACTTCAGCTGCCTAAGACCCATGCTCTGGAATTCCCTCCCTAAACCCCTCTGGCTCTCCACCTCCCTCTTTTCCTGTAAGACCTCCTTAAAACCCATTTCTTTGACCAAGTATTTGTTCACTCCTTTTTTTTGATTACACCTCTGTGAAGAACTCTGGGACATTTGTCAACATTAAAGTCATTATATAAATGGTTATTACTATTGCTGTAGGAGGAGGAGGAGAAGGGTTCAAACCAAGGCCTCTATATTTTTACATTTACATGAAACCAGCAGCTAATCCTGGAAGCTGAGCTCCTAACGCTACAGCACTAACTGAGACTTCCATTTAATGAGGCTGGCTGAGCACTGAGCTGCTCTACGTGGCTTCATTCGGGGTCAGTGCCAGTGTGATTAAGCTGAAAGCTCTGCTTCAGAACAATCTTCCCTGTCAGGCAGAATATGCCAGGGTGACACCAGTCAGAACTACAAATCTTATCGTTGGGCAGGACAGAAAGTACAGTTAATTGGGATGCCACGGATGTACGAATTATATTTATATCAACTTGTTACTCCACATTATTTCCTTTCTTCCTGCTCTCTCTAAAGGTTCAATCCCCAAAGGCAACAGCTTTTAACAATTGAATGAATTCTGATTTTCTACTAATATCTCTTTTTTTCTACTCCCTCTGCAACCTCCTCCAGCCCTACAATGCTGAAATCTCTGCGCTCCTCCAATTGTGGCCTCTTGCGCATCCCTGATTTTAATATCGCCTGTGAAGTGCCTTGGGACATTTTACTATGTTAAAGGTGCTATATAAATGCAACTTGTTGTTTATAGCAGCTAGCTCTCCCCTGCAGGGGGTGGCCTGTGGTGGTGGCGCGTGCGCCCAGTCAGTTATGCCTCTGACTGTTTATGAGCGGTTCGAATCGCTCCCATGCCCCTGGATTTGAGACACCGGACTTAGGTACAAGGCGGCGGTACAGAGAAGACTCGAGCAGACAGGTGGTTGGATGTAAACAAAAACTAAGATTTTATTGAAGAGGAAAAATTGATACAATCTTATGGAAAATTACTAGTGTACACTTCTACAGGCAAAAATACAAAAGAATAACTATACTTATACAGGGAATGGGGAACACACGGCACAGCGAGGGAAAACAACTATCTTAACAATCCCCTTATCCTTATCCCACCCCCTATACCTAACTAAATTAAGCTATGAGGGGTCAGAACTTCATGCTCACCAATCAAAAGGGTTTGTTGGACTCAAAACAGCGACGGGGTTCGCTCTTGGTGCTCTCTGGAGCCTGCCGTCATCACGTGGTCTCCGGGCGCTGCAAGGGCGTTCTCCAGGTTTGAGTACCCCAAAGCTAAAGTCTTTGTTTGGGTACTTTACCTTGCAGGGATGATTCTTCGTCGTCAGCCGACAGTTTGAGTTAGTGTGCAGAATATTCGCAGGTTGGCTGAGGCTGAAGGCCCGATAATTTGAAGCCTCCCCTCAGTTCGTCTCCTCAGTTAATCTTCTTCAGGTGGTCTTCCTCAGGTGGTCTTCCCTCAGCTGGTCTTCCCTCCTCCCCTCGTTGCATCCCGTCTCACCTGGCCTGAATTGTCCGTGTCCGCCCGATGCAGTGCCGGGGCGGTTTCCAGATGGAGTGGCAAAAGGCACGGGCAAAGGCCAGGGGGTAAGCGCGGGACGGGGAAAGAGCGACAGCCACGAGGGCGAGGGGCCAAAGAGCGGAGAGAGAAGAGAAGAGAAGAGCACGATTGCTACCCAGGGGCCTTCAATTATACTCTTTTTGAAAACCCTTATCTGCGCGCCAAATCAGGTTAGTTCTTTGTCTTAATCTTGGTGGGCTATTTTAAATAATGGTAGCAATCCATACTAACTGTTTTTAGATGGCCGGTAATTGCATCTACCGGCCTGATAATTGACTTGTATTGTCATGAATGTTCCTTGATGGGCCTGTCCAGCCCCGATGGCTCTCTTAATCTGTTTCCGATTATATATGTAGACTGATTGATGGCCTTAACTATAGGCCTAAACTGAATTTAGATTTGTCTCCAATTCGGTCTAATACATAATTCAGAGTCGTGTCTGGTTTCAAAACACAAAGTCTCTCTTCACAGAAAACTGCAGCTTGGTTTCGATCCACAAGCTGTCTGCATTGCAGAGTCCATTTTAAAATCCCACAGGCTTTCTGCCATGAGGCACGGACGCCATCTTAGGTACCTTTTTTGATTTAAAATGTCCACACAGGGTCCCGTTTATTAATAACAGCCTTCGGGGAAATGCAGAAATTTTGCTTATCTTACATTCCCCCCTGTGATATTAAAACTTGCTTGAAGTATCAGACTATTAAGGTGAGCAAAATTTTCTGACCCTCCATAGTCAACCTTCCCCTGTGATTGCCTATCTGATATACCCACGGCACATGCACTTCCCATTCCGCGAAAATGTAGTGTACATCAGCATACAGAGAGTAAAATTACAGACCTCACACACACATCCAAGCATGGAGGGGGTCCAACACCCCTGCACCACTTGGTACACACATCTTTATTAAACCGCGTCACAAAAGAACAACAAAAGAAAAAAAAACCTTTATTAAAAATAACAAACACAAAGAAAGAACAATCCTTTACTTATAATACAGGGAAAAGACTTAAACCGGCATATCTCCCTCCACCTTTATATAGTGTTTCTTCCAGATTCTCTAGTTTCGGAATTCGGACCACCGACCTTTTCCCTTACACTGGATACAAACTAAATACAACACAATCCCTAACTGACAAACCACGAGAATGTGGGAAGCCAGTCTCATCCACGAAGGGACCGTTATATTACCGAAAATGTTTCACCAGGGTCCAGTCACTATATCCAATATCTTAGTCCCTATATCTACTGTTTTCTGTTTGAGTGTGTAAAAATGTTTCTGCGAAACTATAACGGCTTTGAGTATTTTGGTAAGGTGCTCAGGGAGAGGGGGAATCTTGTAGCCAAAGTGTGCTACGTACTTCTGCAAATCCGTAAAATTCTCCTTCACAGTGAGGTGAACAGTGGAGGGTTCAGGAATGGGGACAATTCGCTCCTGGACCACTTGAACTTCTGCCTTGGGTTTAAAACAGAAACTGCTGTCACTAACCGGACACCAGCTATGCTGTCCATGCTGGTAGTGGGACGTGCCGGTGGTGACACAGTATGTCCCACCTGTGGTGTATGTAACCATTCCACCTTTAAGAGAACTATTTTAAGAGTTGCACTACTTTATCTTGGCAGCTGTATACTGTAATACCAGTGGTGACCACACCGGTATATAAGTGCTGTGTAATGATTTATTGGGCAGTTCCGCCCTGACCTTCGACTAGTAAAGACCTGTTAAAATTTACTCTTGTGGTCTGTGTAGTAATTCTCAATATAACACACAGACTTAACAGTGGCGACGAGTACGATCTTACCCTGCGGCAGAGATACATCCAAGGCAGTTTAACGGGCGTCGAGAGGAGGCATCCGCCCTCATCATTCTGCTGAGAGAAGACTCGGGTCTGCAGAGCAAAGGAAGAATTCTGACACGAAGCCTTCCATCAGCAACAGGCAGTGATCATCCCTTCTATCATGGTGGTGGGTAAGCCGATCAGCGACGAGCAGCAAGCCGGCCACGTTGGCTGTGAAGTAGGGGAGGGAAAAACGGAGGATATAAGGGCGGAGAACTCGACCACAGCCGGGGAAAAGAGCCGGACAGAAGTCGGGGCCAGAGGCGCTGAGACTGGGGCAGCGTAAGGCACGGGAGCCGCGGTGAATGCAAACGCAGCCGGTGCGAAAGACCGGGCTGCAAGTGGGCTGGGAGACGCAACAGCGTCGAGAGAGAGCTCGACCGCGACCAGTGAAAACGGCCGGGCAGCTACCGAGGCCGCGAGGCGCAGCGACCGGGTCAGCGTAAGGCACGGGAGAAAATTTTAAAAAACGCGGAGAACTCAGCCGCAGCCGGGGGAAAGGACCGGACTGCAAGAGGGGCTGGGAGGCACGATTTGAAAACCGCTGGGGAGGGCGAACGCAGCAATACGGCAATCGCCATTACAGCCAGCGGGGGAGAAAGGCAAACGCGGGAAGCCGCCATTTTCGTAGGCGGGGGGGAAGAAGACAAGCGCGGGAAACCGCCATTTTGAAAAAAAAATAAAAGAAAAATTTCGTTTTGCTTCTCAAGAAGATTGCGAGGATGCCTAAGCATGGTAACATCAACGATTTCGATCCCGATGTTAAAGATTGGGCCACGTATGTAGAACGCATAGAGATATATTGTAAGGCAAATAAAATATCAGATGAAGATAAAGCACTAACCTTACTAAACTCAATGGGTGCAAAGACATACGGGCTATTGAAGCATCTTCTATCACCAGCTAAACCGGCGGATCAGACTTTCGCTAAAATTGTAGCTGTTCTGAAAAATCATTTGAACCCCACACCGCTGATGTTAGCGGAACGATTTAAATTCTATGCGAGAACGCAACTGAAAGAGGAAAGCAACGCGGAGTATTTAATTGAACTGCGTAAGCTAGCGAAATACTGTCAGTTTGGGGAAAGACTGACAGAGGCACTGAGAGACAAATTCGTGTGTGGATTGTCGAAAGAAGGAACACAAAAGCGGCTGCTTGAAGAGAATGATCTTACACTTGATAAGGCTGTCACTATTGCAGCATCACACGAAGCCGCAGCGAGAGGCACTGCGGAAATGCAGCTGAAGGCAGCGGTACTCAGCGTAGATCAAATGGCTTTGGTTACAACGAAATGTTATCCTTGTGGAAAGACAACACACGATCAGAACCAATGCTGGTTTAAAAACCAGGAATGTAGAAAATGTGGCAAGCTTGGTCACATAGCTAAAGTATGCCGGTCAGGAAAGAAGACCAGCAACAAACAGTCACCGCAGGAAAAGTGCAGAAAGGTACATAAGGTGGCTGAGAAGAGTTCGGATGAAAAGAATTCGGATTCAGACTCCAACAGCAAGGAACTGGGTAGTCTGAGAATTCACAATGTGAGTAAGGAAGCTGACCGACAAACTATCTGGGTCACACTTCAGATAGCAGGAGTCCAAGTGAAGATGGAATTGGACACTGGATCGGCGTTGACGGTCATGAATAAGCAAGATTACAAAAGGTTATTCACACATATTCCCCTACGGGATACGGAGATAGTATTGCAGACATACACGGGGCAAAAAGTATACCCCATCGGAAAGATAAAAGTCAAGGTGGTACACAAGGGCAAAGAGCACCAAGGAATGGACATATATGTACTACCTAAGGGAGGTCCACCACTTCTGGGACGGGAGTGGATCAGGAAAATAAATATGGACTGGCACTCCCTAAAAGCAATAACGGTAGATTCTGGAAAAAAAGATGTCAAACCTGAACGATTGTCCAGAATATTGGATGAGGCTAAAGAGGTGTTCCAACAGGGACTGGGAACACTGAGAGGAATTAAGGCAAAAATCAAGATTGCAGAACATGCAAACCCAAAATTTTTCAAAGCCAGACCGGTACCTTATGCGATACGACCTGCTGTGGAAGCTGAGCTGGAAGGGCTTGAACATTCAGGAGTACTGTCTAAGGTGGACTGGAGTGAGTGGGCCACGCCCATTGTTCCCGTCATGAAGCGTTCATCGAGTAACTAGCCAGGGGAACCGGGGAAGGTCCGCATCTGTGGAGACTTCAAGATCACAGTTAATCCGGTGCTTCACACGGTGCAATATCCGCTTCCGCGGATTGAGGATATTTTTGCTTCATTGTCTGGCGGGAAACACTTCACCAAGATAGACCTGGCGCAAGCGTACTTACAGATGGAAGTTGAGGAAGAGTCGCGCCAGTATCTCACAATCAACACGCACAGAGGCTTGTATCGATATAATAGACTGGTTTTTGGAGTGGCTTCGGCTCCAGCAACTTGGCAGAGGGCCATGGAGCAGGTATTACAGGGAATTCCAAGCACTCAATGTTACTTGGACGATATCCTGATTACAGGAGATGACGATGAGGAACACCTTGCAAATTTGAAACTGGTGCTCACCAGGTTGAAGGAATATGGCCTTCGAGTTAATCACCAGAAATGTGAGTTCTTTCAGAAACGGATCTCGTACTGTGGTCATGTCATTGACCAGGAGGGGCTGCACAAGTCACCTGACAAGATCGAAGCTGTTGTGAAGGCTCCCGCTCCGGAAAATGTATCCCAGTTGAGGTCGTTCCTAGGGTTGATTAACTATTACCATAAGTTTCTGCCAAATCTATCCACAGTGCTGCACCCGCTGAATGCTCTTTTGCAGAAAGAAGTACCATGGAAGTGGAGCGAGGACTGTAAGAAGGCCTTTCGCAAAAGCAAAGCATTGATCACCTCAGAGAAAGTGTTGGCTCACTTCAACCCAACGCTACCTATTCGTTTAGCTTGTGATGCTTCTCCTTATGGCATTGGAGCAGTACTCTCACACAAGTTGCCAAATGGCTCGGAAAGGCCAGTCGCATTTGCATCCAGATCATTGACCTCCGCTGAGCGCAACTATGCTCAAATAGATAGGGAGGCTCTCAGCCTGGTGTGGGGAGTAAAGAAGTTTAATCATTACCTGCAGGGCCAGAAGTTTACACTGCTGACAGACCACCAGCCGTTGGTATCCATATTCAACCCTAAAAAGGGCGTTTCCATTATGACAGCGCAAAGGCTACAGAGGTGGTCCCTTTTCCTAGGGGCACACCAATATGACATAGAATACAAAGGATCAAAACAGCATGGGAATGCTGACGGTTTATCGCGCCTACCGTTGCCAACGGTAGAAGAGGCGCCTACAGTGGACCCAGTGGAGATGTTCCACTCAACCATAGTGGAATGTCTACCAGTAACAAATTCTACCATCGAAAAGGAAACGAGAAATGACCCGACTCTCTCACGAGTCTACGATTTAATGGTGAAGGGATGGCCAGCACATGGCGAACCACTGTTGCCAGCATTCTCGCAAAGAAGAGAGCAGCTGTCAGTGTGCCGAGGAACTTTGATGTGTGGATCCAGAGTGGTGATTCCACCCAAACTCCAGCATAAAGTGCTAAAGGAGCTTCACGAGGGGCATCTGGGTGGAGTAAAAATGAAGAACCTAGCCAGAGCGTTTGTGTGGTGGCCAGGTATCGATGGAGACATCGAAGAAATGACCAAGAGCTGTCTAGGATGCCAGAAGGTCCAAAACGCCCCACCACAAGCCCCTCTACATCCATGGGAGTGGCCCTCATCTCCATGGCAAAGGGTACATATCGACTTTGCTGGTCCATTTATGGACTCAATGTTTTTAATCGCGGTGGATGCACACTCCAAGTGGCCGGAGGTAATAAAGATGTCCTCCACCACCACGGAAAAAACCATCACAGTATTAAGGACCATATTTGCCAGGAATGGGCTGCCGGAACAGATCTGTTCTGATAATGGACCGCAATTTGTGTCCGAAGAATTCAGGAAGTTCTTAAAAAACAATGGGGTTAAGCACTACACGTCCGCCCCATACCATCCCGCCACCAATGGATTGGCTGAAAGGTTTGTCCAGACCTTCAAGAAGGCCATAAAGGCCATGGGTAATGAAGACATAAATCTACAACATAAGGTAGATAACTTCTTGTTGGCGTACAGGAATGCAACACATGCGGTTACAAACCAAACTCCCGCCATGATGTTTTTCAATAGAAGACTAAGATGCCGGCTGGATTTGATCAAGCCAAACATCAGAAGGGACGTAGAGAACCGGCAATTTCAAGGCATGAATGAAAGGCCAACTAGAACCTTCCAGATAGGTCTACAAGTTTTGGCCCGGGACTACCGTACCGAGAAATGTCAGCCTGGAACTATTTGCACACGACTAGGACCGCTGATGTATACCGTGGACATTGGTGAAAGCATAACAAGGCGCCATGTTGACCAGATCATAGAGTCATCCGAAAAGGGACAACCTACCCCACAACTCTATACGCCTAATGATGAAGCAGAGATACCCATAGTATCTACCTCCGATCCGGTGATACTGGAATCAGATGAACCCGACACTGGCATTCAAGCCGAATCGACCTTGCCAAAAGAACCTACTACACCACCGAAAACTACTGCACCACCGAGGCGTTATCCGGACCGAGTCAGGAAGCCTCCAGAGAGACTGAATCTGTGAACTGTGGTACAGGAAGTTGTGTATATATGTTATAATTTTATGTTAATGGGGAATATATACTGTTAAGCTAAAAAGGGAGGATTGTGGTGTATGTAACCGTTCCACCTTTAAGAGAGCTATTTTAAGAGTTGCACTACTTTATCTTGGCTGCTGTATACTGTAATACCGGTGGTGACCACACCGGTATATAAGTGCTGTGTAATGACTTATTGGGCAGTTCCGCCCTGACCTTCGACTAGTAAAGACCTGTTAAAATTTACTCTTGTGGTCTGTGTAGTAATTCTCAATATAACACACAGACTTAACACCACCTCCTATATATGCTACCTGCGGGGGAACATGGCTTTGTGCCATTGTCTCCATGGTACAATTTATAGGCTTCGCGTCAGCAGCTCTGAACCCACACTGCGGTTTTGAAAAGGCATTCAGGTGCTGGGGACACAGGATTATGTGTGTTCCCCGGCTCCGGCACCCTGAGAGGTCAGTACCTGTCATAGCGTGCTCCCACTTAATGATGTAAGGCAGGACCGCTGTGAAACGAATGTGTGCACCCCCTTGAATGACTCCAATATTCTCAACCCTGTATACCGGTGCGGGTCGGGCTGTCCTAACCATGATTGGCATCCTAACTACTACTCCCATGATTGGGTGGTTGGACCGCCCACAATCCACGGGGACTGGGTAGGCTTCGGAGGCTAGCCGGAGTTGGCACGGGCTCAATGCATTCTCAAAAGGGTGGAGGGCTGCAAGGTGCTTGTTGCTAATCCAGGAGGGGACCAAACCCTGTTTTAAATCCTCCAGATTACTGCGGCCCTCGCCCAGTAACCACGCCCCATATAACACGCACACCTCATTCTGCGCAGCCTGGTCAGAAGCATTTCTGTCCTCCCTTATGAGAGCATTTACCGTCTTTGCGTGCTTTTCCAACTCGGCTATGATCTCCTTTAAATGGACTGTCATGGCCTGGTCCTCATGCAACTCCAAAACCTTGTTCTCATCCAGTAATATCTCCTTAACTGTGTTTTTAAACCGTTTATCTGGGTCTGCAGCTCTATGTCATCTAAGCTGTTGATGACAGAGGACCCAGTATTAAACGCAGTGAAAACATCATTCCATACTCCCCTTCTTTGCCTCCCTGTATTACCCAAAAACTCTCGGTGTGTGGTGTAGAGTTCGGTCTTGTCCACGTGGGCAAAATCGAACTCGTAAAACTTCATGAAATTTTCCTTTAATAGGGCCTGGTATAACTGCTCTGTTTCTTTGGGACACCACTCCGGTAAATGTACCTCTGTGAGATTTAAAATCACGGAGGCTACCGCGTAGTGTACCCCCTGGTACAGCATCTGATTGGTGGGGACTAGTACCAACCCCTTGCCTGGTCCCTTGGTGGTGGTGGGGCAACCTTCCCTGGGTAACCTCGCTGCCTGCGCCATGGGCAGGGGCTTACGGGGGCGGGTTACCAGCTCAGTGGCATTGACTGGGATCTGGGAGTACGGGACCACACACACCTTCCAGCTGGCATCCCACCTTATCCCCTTCCCGGTGTCGTGCCACTGCCGGTGGAACATAATGGATATGCCTGCGGGGCAGACCATCTCTGACCCCCACATACAGATGTAAATCCCTTGATCCGGTTCCCACCACTTGTCCCAACACACGCTCAATCCTCTATGAGGCCCTGTGATCGTCCGATGGGTGTTGTTCCCCAACCGTTCCCAGTCATCTTCGGGGTTCCTCATATCCTTGCTCAGCTTCCTGAGCCACCACCATCTATCCAGTGGAATGTGTCCTTTACACGTCAAACATATTCGCTTTCCAACGGCGACGCTGGCCCTCGTGGTAACGACCCGTACCCTGGGGCACAGGAGGGAGGTCTCCCCGTACGTGAATCCGGTTTGGCTGGAGTACTGAGACGAATTGGACCCCAGCCATCCTGGCCACCTTCCCTCGTGGAAGTAGACGGTGGTTTCCTCTGCATCCCGTTCACCGCTCCCATTGATCGCCGTGGGCGCCTTGTTTCCCGAGCACCCGTAGATGTGGGAGTCTTGGACATCGCCCCTCCTCTCTACACTCATCCCGATCAGGGCGAATAGGATCACAATCCATTCCATTCCGAAAATCTTTCTGCAAAAAGATGTAAAAGAACATGCAGCCAGGTCCCCAAGAGATTCTCTGGCTTGGTGAAGCATGGTCAGGTCCCGCGACCTCGACCCAAAGATACACTCTTAACAGATTACTTAACTTAAAACTACCCATCACCTTATTTAACTTAAATTATAAACACCCAAACTTAAGCTAAATAATTACACTTTACTTAAACTTAACTTAAGCTAAACTATATACATCTGCCGCCCGTCTCCGGGCGGCCAGGTTAATCACTGGTCGGACTGAGGCTCGCCGCTACCCCCGACGTGACCGCACCGTCCTTGATTGTTGGTCCCTCGCAGTCCGTGGCTGCTGGCTGAGGGCCTGTGTCCTTGGATCTCTCCCTGACTCGAGGGGCGGCCCTTGGTAACTGGAGGGCTGGTGACCATGGCTTTCTCGGCTGGGGCGTCCGTGGGGACCTTCTAGGGGCTTTGACGGGTGGGGCTTTCTTGGCCGCTGGGCCTTTTACCCGAACCGCTGCTCCCCCAGTCTTGACCCCTCCCGAACCTGGGCTGGGGGCAGGTAACTTTTCGCAGCCTGCTGCTGCGAGCTGAGAGTCTCCGCCCCCAGGTCCCATGGCTGGGTCCGGGGCAGGGTTTTCGACCTCAGGTCCCTCCCTCTCTACACCTGGGTTAGGGGCGGGGTTTTCGCCCTCAGGTCCCTCCCCCTCGTCTGGATCCCAGAAGAGTGGGGGAGTGTCCCAATCGATGGGCGGGATGGCCCCTCCCTTCAAGCAAGCCACAGAGCCTGCCTGTGCAGTCTGTGAACTCGCTCCTGCTGCAGGCTGAGGATCTTTATCCTCAGACCCTTTTCCAACTGGCTGTTTTCCCCTTTCGGGCACAAACAGCTTACACTGGTTGATATGAAACCATTTTGTACGCCGGGGCATCTTCACAGCGTATACCATGGGGCTGGCTTTATCTACAATACTGTAGGGCTCCATGTACAGTGGTTCCAAACTACCTACTCGGGCATAATTCCTTACCATAACCTGATCTCCTATTTCCCACTCATGGTGCTTTCTCGGTTCGAGCAGCAATCGGTTACTCCGATGCTGCCTTCCCATGTTCCCAGCCGCCTGCTCATGGACCTGCTTCAGGTGCTCAAAGAGGTTTCGGGCAAACCTGTCCCGGCTTACCTCTCTGAGCTGACCTTCCGTGAGCACCGGGGCTAGTACATGGGTGGGGGTCCGCATAACCCTGCCGGTCATTAGCTCGTACGGGGAGTACCCCGTGCTTTTAGACTGGCTGGCCCGGATCCCCATCAAAACCAACGGTAGGACTTCGGCCCATTTACGGGGCGAGTCCACCGTTTCCTTTGTTAACCCTTCTTTCAGGGTCCAATTCATGCGTTCTACAATCCCCGATGACTGGGGGTTGTGGGCTACGTGCCATTTCCCTTCGATGCCTAGCAGCATCAGGGTGTTCTGCATCACCTGTCCGGTGAAGTGGCTCCCTTGGTCGGACTCCACAAACTGTCGTAGTCCCCACCTCGAGAACACTTCCCGGACTAGGATCCTGGCAGTACCCAGAGCTGTGGCAGTTCTGCAGGGAAAAGCCTCTACCCACTTGGTAAACACGTCCACCAGGACTAGGCAGTACTTATAGCCTCCCTGGGCGGTGGGCAGGGGCCCAATGTAGTCGACTTGTATCGACTGCCATGGTCCCTCTACCCTCCTGACGTGTCCCATAGGGACCTTCGTTTTGTGGGGGTCAGGGTTGTTCGCAGCGCATACAAGACAGCCTGCACAGAACTCGCGGACATCGCTCCTGAGTCCCGCTGCCAGGTGGTCTCAGGCCCGGGGTGTCCCGCTCCTAGACCCTCGTGGGCCAGTTGAAGGAATTCCCTCCGGTGCTGCTGCGGCACAACCCACTGTTCCCCCTGGAACAGCATACCCTCTTTAACGGAGAGAGTCGCTGTGCCGTACGGATCTTCCATTCCCTTTCCCTCAGCAACTGTGCTGAGGACTGCTTTTAGGACGAGGTCTTGGGCTTGAACCATCTTTAGCTCCGGGGCTAACACTACTCCTACACTCCCTTGGGTCCCGTCCCTACCTCTGACCGCTGCCATGGGTCTGGACCCAAATAGGTCCCAGAAAGTGCCTGTGTGGGCACCCTCCTTGGCGAGCAAGTCAGCCTGCTGGTTGCCTTGGCGGCGGGGTTCTGTGGAGGAATGGGCCTTCACCTTGTGAATGAAAACCTCCCCTTCCTCCCTCACTGCTGCCAGGATCTTTTCCAGCAGGGGCTTTACTGTGAGGGGTCTCCCGTCAGCAGAGGTGTATCCGCGGCGGGACCAGATGGCCAGGTACTCCGTACACGAATTGCATGTGAACATGCTGTCCGAGCAAATCGTGTAGGGGGTGGGGAAGATTTTGGGGTGTGTAACAACGTATACCACCACGGACAGTTCAGCCTGCTGGGTGCTCATGGTGCTGGGGAGCTTAATCGCCAGGGCAATGTTTGCCGCTGGGTCGTAAACTCCACACCCCGTGAGACGCTCGCCAGCAGATACCGTGCTGGAACCGTCTACATAGATCTCGCGGCCTGTGGGATGTATCCCGGCCCGTAAACCTATGTTTACTTCCCAAACCCCTTCAATGGAACACCGGTGGGCTGTTCCAGGATATACCAAGTTGGCTGCGAGCTTTGACTCACAGTGACCCTTCACCTTCAGATCCATCTGTGAGAGGAGCAAGGTCCAGCGGGCAATGCGGGCACTGCTCACTGTTCCATCCTTGATCCTCCCGTCCAGAAGCATCTGGGTGGGTGTGTGATGGGTGAGGAGGGTGATGGGAGAGGTGCCTGTGAAGATCAATGATCTTTTCACAGCCCAATGTGTGGCCAAAAGATGCCACTCACAATTGGAATAACTCCTTTCCACATCAGTGAGTATCCTGGAGGAGTAGACCACTGGCCGCAGCCGGCCGTGCCGCTCTTGGGGCAGCACAGCACTGAGGCTGTCCCCGCTGGCTGCTACCTCCAGGAAAAACTCTTTCCCCCCATCTATGGCCCCTAAAGCTAGCGCGGTCTGCAAGTCCTTCTTGAGCCTGACAAATGCTGCCTCGCAACCCTCATCCCAAAGCCACTCCACTCCCTTGCGTAGGAGTTGGAGCAGAGGGGCTGCGGTGGCCGCATAGTCCTCAATGAAATCTCTACAGTACCCGGTCAGCCCCAGAAACGACCTCACACCCGTTACGGTGTTAAGGTCCGGTAGTTCTTGTACCGCCTCCCTCCTAGCCTTATCAATGGCCCTTTCTCCAGCACGCACGGTCAGACCGAGGAATTTCACCTCCTGCTGGCCGATCTGCGCTTTCTTGGGATTTACCTTGAAACCCTTCTGTCCTAACAGCTCCAGCAGTTCGGCCAATAATGGGCCATGCTCCTCTTTCGAATCAGTGAACAGGAGCAGGTCATCCACATATTGAACCAACTGTCTGGGCTGGCTAAAATCCTTCAAACTGTCGGCCATGCACTGATGGAAACTGCTGGGGCTGTTGTGGAAGCCCTGAGGCAAACAGTTCCACGTGTACTGTTGCCCTTTAAATGTAAAGGCAAACTTGTACTGATCCTCCCTCCTTACAGGGATGGACCAAAACCCATTTGAAATATCCAGCACCGTGAAAGTGGTCGCGGATGCTGGAATACTCCCGATGAGGTCGGCAACTGCTGCTACTGTGGGTTCGCAGGCTGGGATGTTACTATTGAGCACCCGATAGTCCACCGTGGCCCTCCAGGAATTGTCCGGCTTTCTGACCGGCCATAACGGAGAATTCACGTGGGTCGCTATCGGTCTCAGAACTCCCTGCTGCACTAACGAGGACATGGCTGCTTCCATGTCCGGCTCTGCTTCCCTGGGGAAGTTATACTGTTTCTGTGGTCGGGCCATGGGATCCCCATCTACGCTGACCTCAAACCCTGTGACGCTCCCGCAGTCGTGTTTGTGAGTGGCAAATGTGGCCAGGTGGGCCTGCACAAATGCCTGGAACTCTGGTGGGGTGTTGCTGACCATGAGCCTGAGGTTATAATCCTCTTTGGGCTTCATGGTGCAGAGGGTCCCCTTCCCTTCCTTACCCTTACTACGATCTCACCGTTATTTACTCTACCTGCCCCCCAAAGGCAGTGATTCCTCAAATCCACTAGGATCCCATGGCCTACAATAAAGTCGGCCCCCAGGACCCCTCTTCCACCCTCCACGTCCCATTTCATCAGGACACACGCCCACTTGGAGCAGAGCGGTCCTATCTGAATGGCAAGCGGGATGGAAAACGAGCCGGCCTGTTCCCTACCCGTGAACCCTGATAGATTGTATGGGACCCTGCTGGAGAAAGGTGAGGCGATGGGGTTAGCTGAGTAGATCATGGTGCACGATGTTCCCTTGTCTAACAGATAGGTCCTTGTCACCTTTTCCACCTCCATCTCCAAAAGTGGTCTTTTCCACTCATCATATCGGAGAGAACACAGATAAACAGGCTGCGCTGGCTCTAGTCACGGCTGTGGGTTGGATGGGGCTGACGGGATGAGAGCACCGGTGGCGGCTGCTACTCTCCCCTGGCCAGTCAATAAGGACCTCATGGCGTCCAAAAGTGAATCGAACTCTGCGGAAGGGGTCCCTACCCCCGCCTTTTGGGCTGGGGCTGTGGGCTGCTTTCCCTTGTTATCCTTCCAAGGGTTTTTGCACTCCTTCTGCCAGTGTCCATCCTTCCCACACCCGTAACAATTGGTCTTTGTGTTGGGGGTGTTACTCCCTTCCTGGTGCCACTCTTTCCTACCCAGTCCGGGTTTTATCTCATGCACCTTCCCCTTGGGTGGGTGTGCATCGGCTCCCCTACCGTTTTTGTAAGCCAGAGTGAGCTGCCTAATTACCGTGAGTTCTGTGGTCTGGGGATCTTTGGGGTCGAACCAGGCTTCTGCCTTGGCCCGGACCTGAGGCAAGCTGTTCGCCACCAGGCAACGGAGCCAGTGCGTGAGGGAATCCCCGTTCAGGAATGCCCGGCCTGGCGTCCCCGGGCAAGCCTTCCGGTACACCGGCCACAGCCGGTCCGCAAAAGCCTGCGGGGTTTCCCCAGAAAGCTGGATCATCTTCTCCACCCGGGAGAAGGGACTTCCCTCATCCATCCCCATGGCCTCTAGAACCACATCTCTAAGCTCCTCATACCCACTCTGCCCCCTTTTACACTCGTCAGAGAGGGATTGGATATGATTACGCTCCAGGGAGAATAGCAGCATTTTGGCCTTCTCAGCACCATCGCAGTCGTTGACGCTGGCGGTCTGCTCTATTTCCCTGAAGTGGATCAAGGGGTCTCCTTTTGCGGAAAGCTTTGGGATATGGTTGACCATAACCCTGAGCTGTTGGGTGTTAAAGGGTAATATGAACTGGTTTTGGAGGGGTCCCTCAATGTCGCCATTAGCGGGTGGGCCGAACCTCCGATGCCACGCTGGGCACATTGGTCCCGGCTCCGGCCTCTCGGGCGGGGGTTGCTCTACCTCTGTCTCCACCTCTGGCTCCACTTTGGGTTCCACCCCCGGTTCCACCCCCCCTTGCTGCCAAACCTCGCTGAAACTTGGCGCTGCGGGGGGTGGCCGTGAGGGCTCCTCTCTTTCAACCGGGTCATCTCTAGACACTACCGGTGACGTTGGAACTGTCCTCCCCTCGTTACCCATAAAATCTGCCTGGCCTGCCTTTGGGCTTATGAGGCATACCATGCCTTTTGCCTCCCGGAGGGCCCGGCTCAGATTTTCTATCCTCTCTCTACAGGAGCCGTGTTCTGCCTCCTCAAACCCCTGTTCACTTGCTAGCTTGTAAGCGGCTTTTACCTCCTGTACTTTCTCTTCCTGTTCCCTGATCTGCCTTGCCAAGCGGCCGTTCTTCTCCCGCAACCTGAACTCGTTTCCCTTGGCCTCGGTGACTTGGCACTGTAGGTATTTCAACTGGGCCTTGTGTTCTCCCACTAAATGTACTCTTTCTTGGTTCAATGCCTGCAAAGCTACTAATAACTTTTCCCCTGCGAGAGCCTTATCTTGGATCTCCAGGGCTGACTCCCTTAACTCGACTGCCTGTGCTGCAACGAGCCCGTCCAAGAGCTGGACCTGCTTTTTAAAGCACATCAGCCAAACTGCCTTCTCTAAGGACTTCTTGTGTTCCTTTCCCTCTGTCCACTTAGCTGCTGCATCTATCGGACGCCCAGCCCTTAGCAGAGTGGTGATCCACTTCTTAGTGATATTCACCTTGCTAAACACATAATCAGAAATCCTTTCCTCCATCATGGTTCGCTCATCCAAACCACTGTCTACTGCATTGCAACCTTGTTGCCAGTGTCCTGCCGTGGTCGCCATTTTCTGTAGGGGGTGGCCTGTGGTGGCGGCGCGTGCGCCCAGTCAGTTATGCCTCTGACTGTTTATGAGCGGTTCTAACCGCTCCTACGCCCCTGGGTTCTAGACACCAGATTTAGGTACAAGGCGGCGGTACAGAGAAGACTCGAGTAGACAGGTGGTTGGATGTAAACAAAAACCAAGCTTTTATTGAAGAGGAAAAATCGATACAATCTTATGGAAAATTACTAGTGTACACTTCTACAGGCAAAAATACAAAAGAATAACTATACTTATACAGGGAATGGGGAACACACGGCACAGCGAGGGAAAACAACTATCTTAACAATCCCCTTATCCTTATCCCACCCCCTATACCTAACTAGATTAAGCTATGAGGGGTCAGAACTTCATGCTCACCAATCAAAAGGGTTTGTTGGACTCAAAACAGCGGCGGGGTTCGGGGTTCACTATTGGTGCTCTCTGGAGCCTGCCGTCGTCACGTGGTCTCCGGGCGCTGCAAGGGCGTTGTCCAGGTTTGAGTACCCCAAAGCTAAAGTCTCTGTTTGGGTACTTTACCTTGCAGGGATGATTCTTCGTCGTCAGCCGACAGTTTGAGTTAGTGTGCAGAATATTTGCAGGTTGGCTGAGGCTGAAGGCCCGATAATTCGAAGCCTCCCCTCAGTTCGCCTCCTCAGTTGGTCTTCTTCAGGTGGTCTTCCTCAGGTGGTCTTCCCTCAGGTAGTCTTCCCTCCTCCCCTCATCGCGTCCCGACTTGCCTGGCCTGAATTGTCCGTGTCCGCCCGATGCAGTGCCGGGGCGGTTTCCAGATGGAGTGGCAAAAGGCACGGACAAAGGCCAGGGGGTAAGCGCAGGATGGGGAAAGAGTGACAGCCACGAGGGCAAGGGGCCGAAGAGCAGAGAGAGAAGAGAAGAGAAGAGCGCGATTGCTACCCGGGGGCCTTCAATTATACTCTTTTCGAAAACCCTTATCTGCGCACCAAATCAGGTTAGTTCTTTGTCTTAATCTTGGCGGGCTATTTTAAATAATGGTAGCAATCCATACTAACTGTTTTTAGATGGCCGGTAATCGCATCTACTGGCCCGATAATTGACTTGTATTGTCATGAATGTTCCTTGATGGGCCTGTCCAGCCCCGATGGCTCCCTTAATCTGTTTCCGATTATATATGTAGACTGATTGATGGCCTTAACTATAGGCCTAAACTGAATTTAGATTTGTCTCCAATTCGGTCTAATACATAATTCAGAGTCCTGCCTGGTTTCAAAACACAAAGGCCTAGAAATTGGGTTTTGGCGCAGCAACGGCTTTAGCGCCGGAAGTTAGTGCCGGAGCTAAGTCGCGCTGGTCGGGCCAAAAATTCACTACTTCTGCGCCCAAACGGCTGCCGGCGCTGCTGAAAGCTGTTAGCGCCTGAAAACTGGCGCTATGCGCTGAATTTCGGCGCTATTCCGGCGCTGCGGCGCCTGCTGCGGTGCGGCAGGTTCGGGAAGTGCAGGCCTCCTCCTTCCCTTAAGGAGGACCTGCCTGCACCCAGCCGCGGCCCGCGATAATCTTATTAAAAATGAGCCCGGCACCTCGGACAAGTGCCGGGCTTGCTTCTGTTCCGGGGGGGGTGCGGGGGAAGTCCAGGGAGGGAGCTGCGGCCAGGCGGGCGGCGGGAAAGCGGCCGGCCGCCGCGGGGCCTTTAATGCGCTGGCGCAAACTTGTGCAAGGCACCTCTGCCAGAACGTTGCTTGCGGCTGCCACGGGCGAGGCGGCCGCAAGTCAATTTCCCAGTTCGGGCGGGTTACCATGGCAACCGGGACGCTGCGCACACCGATGACGTCATCGGTGCCGGCGCAGCGCTACCGGTCTACCGCGGCAGAAGGGCCCCAGGCAATTTAGGCGCCGGCGCCAATTGCAGCGCTAGGCCCTCTAGCGCCGCAAAATCGGCGCTAAGGGCACTGAATTTCTAGGCCAAAGTCTCTCTTCACAGAAAACTGCAGCTTGGTTTCGATCCACAAGCTGTCTGCGTTGCAGAGTCCATTTTAAAATCCCACAGGCTTTCTGCCATGAGGCACAGACGCCATCTTGGGTACCCTTTTTGATTTAAAATGTCCACACAGGGTCCCGTTTATTAATAACAGCCTTCGGGGGAAATGTGTTTTTTTTGCAAATCTTACACCCCCAATTAACCAGTTTGTGACTGACTGAACAGTTGAGCTTATTATTTGCTCCCTGACCCCTTACTCTCATCAATGAGTTCTATGACCAGTCTACAGAACCAAGATTAGTTCACACATCTTCACAGGCTCCATTAGGACACAGATGTTCATTTCCCCTTCAACTTCCCCTGCTCAAGAGATTGGCAGTTATCTGACATATATTCACCCGTAGACCACCAGAGAAAATGAGACCATTAGGAATTCATTAGAATTTCTCCCTCCTCTACCTCCTTTTATCAGACCAGTACCACTGAAATGCTAGGAAATTTATAGTGAGGCACTTAAAATACTGCTGAATCCATAATGGTCTGAATTGCGTTCAACTTGAGTCTATTCAAAGAGACAAAAAATGACCAGCTGTTGAGATACCGCGGCAAACTTGGGAGTCGAGACCAGAGCTATTGAACACACAACTGCTTTATTCCAACCACATGACAAACAGGAACTAGAAAAGCCCGCGCATCCACTTAAATACTTCCCAGACAGGAAGTGCTCCCGGCAGCCTGTCCCTGCGGGAAACAAGTTGCTGGAGGAAAGGGCCCCCGGCAAGGGGCTTCTGCTTAGACTGTCTGTGCCGCCGTGAGCGGATTATGTCCAGTGGTGGCGTGTCGCCACAGAGCTCCCCCCAGAATCCGCTTAGGAGGAGTGGACGAGTCGTGACGGTGGTCTAATGGTTCTGCCGCAGCGGCTCTGAGTGGTCGCCGGTCTGGTTGGTTGGGTCAGGCGGTTTGCCGCCGGCTGTGCTGGCTTGCCGGGGGGACGGCCTCTCGTTGGAGGCTGGGCCACGGGGACCTGTTCCCCTGGTTCTGTGTGTGCTGGTTTGAGCCGGTCGATGGAGACTGTCTCGACCCTGTCGCCGAGTCGCAGCTTGAAGACCTTGTCCCCGGTTTGTAGTACCTCGTACGGACCGTCGTACGGGGGTCGCAGGGGCCCGCGGTGCGCGTCGTGTCGCACGAAGACGAAGCGCGCCTGCTGTAAATTTGGCGGGACGTGAGGTGCGAGTTCGCCGTGTCGGTTGACCGGAAGTGGGGCGAACTGCTGAGCGGAAGAGAAAGAGTCGAGCCGCTGCTGTTCGGCCGACCAAGGCTTGGTAGGCTCCGGAAGGAATTCGCCTGGGATGTGCAGCGGTTGTCCGTAGACTAACTCCGCTGCCGAGGACTGGAGGTCTTCCTTGACCGCGGTGCGTAGGCCGAGTAGCACCCACGGTAGGCGGTCAGTCCAGGTACTGTCCTGCAGGCCGGCGCGGAGTGAGGCCTTGAGTGACCTGTGGAAGCGTTCACAAAGTCCGTTGGCCTGCGGGTGGTACGCCGTGGTGCGGTGGAGCGTCACCCCGAGGTTGCGTGCTGTGGCCGTCCAGAGTTCGGAGGTGAACTGGGCGCCTCTGTCGGAGGTTATGTCGGCCGGTACGCCGAACCTTGCAACCCAGGTGTTAACGAACGCCCTGGCGATGTCGGCTGTGGTGGTGGAGGTCAGCGGCACTGCCTCAGGCCAGCGTGTGTAGCGGTCGACCATCATGAGGAGATAAGTTTGGCCTTACGATGGCGGCAGGGGACTGACGATGTCGACGTGTACGTGGTCGAAGCGGCGGCTGGGTACCTCGAAGTCTCCCAGGGGTGCTTTGGTGTGCAGCTGTACCTTAGCCCGTTGGCAGGTGAGGCAGGAGGTGGCCCAAGTCCGAACATCTCTGCTGAGGCCGCGCCAGACGAAGCGCTTGGAGAGGAGTTTGACGGATGCGCGGGAACCCGGGTGAGAGAGCCCGTGGAGCGCGTCGAAGACGCGGTGGCGCCAGGTCTCAGGGACGACCGGCCTGGGTTGGCCGAGTGAGACGTCGCACGTGACTGCCGTGGCTTCGGGCCCGTGCGCGACCTTGGCTAGGCGTAGCCCTGGCAGGCTGGTAGCCGCCGAGAGGAGGTCTGGGTCCGTGAGCTGGGCCGCTGCTAGTTGTGCGTAGTCAACCGTGAGGTGATTCGCACAGACGGCGGGACGGGAAAGGCAGTCGGCGACCACGTTGTCTCTACCGGAGACATGCTGAATGTCCGTAGTAAACTTGGAGACAGCCGCGAGCTGGCGTTGCTGCCTAGCGGACCAGGGTTCAGTGTGCTTGGCCATCGCGTATGTGAGTGGCTTGTGGTCCACATACGCGGTGAAGGGGCGGCCTTCCAGGAGGAACCTGAAATGGCGGACCGACAGGTGGAGTGCGAGAAGCTCGCGGTCGAAAGTGGAGTATTTGACCTCCGGGGGGCGCAGTTGGTGGCTGTAGAAGGCAAGTGGCTGCCACGCGTCATTGACCCACTGCTCGAACACGGCCCCGACCGCGTGGTCGGAGGCGTCGGTGGTGAGCGCGACCCTGGCATCGGCCCTCGGGTGCGCGAGCAGAGTGGCGTCAGCGAGCGCGTTTTTGGTGGCGTCGAAGGCGGCTGCCGTGTCAGTGGTCCAGGCTACGTCCATCTTGCCGGATTTTCCTCGGAGGGAGTCGTATAGGGGCTTCATGAGGGCTGCGGCTCTGGGGATGAACCTGTTGTAGAAGTTCACCATCCCGAGGAACTCCTGGAGGCCCTTGATGGTTGTGGGGCGGGGGAATTGCTGGACGGCCTGCACCTTGTTGGGCAGGGGGACGGCCCCAGCAGGGGTGATGTGGTGACCGAGAAAATCGATCTCGGTTAGGCCGAAATGGCACTTCGCTGGGCTGAGGATGAGCCCGTGTTGGGCTAGGCGCCCGAACAGGATGCGAAGGTGTTCGAGGTGTTCCTGTTTGGAGGAGCTGGCCACGAGAATGTCGTCTAGATAGACGAATAGGAAGTTCAGGTCCCGGAGGACTGAGTCCATAAGGCGCTGGAAAGCCTGTGCTGCATTCTTGAGGCCGAAGGGCATCCTCAGGAACTCGAACAGGCCGAATGGGGTGATGACGGCCGTTTTGGGGATGTCCGCGGGGTGTATGGGGACTTGGTGGTAACCGCGCACCAGGTCGACTTTGGAAAAGACGGTTCGTCCGGCCAGTCGGGCCGAGAAGTCCTGGATGTGTGGCACCGGGTATCGATCGGGGGTGGTGGCGTCGTTGAGGCGGCGGTAGTCCCCGCAAGGGCGCCAGCCTCCGCCGGGCTTGGGGGCGATGTGGAGGGGCAAGGCCCAAGGGCTGCTGGAGCGGCGGATGATGCCGAGTTGTTCCATGTTGGTGAACTCGGCCCGCGCGATTTCCAGCTTGGCCAGGTTGAGTCTGCGGGCGTGGGCAGAAACTGGGGGGCCGGTGGTGGGGATATAGTGTTCCACACCGTGCTTGGCGGCTTTGGCCGAAAAGGTCGGGTTAGTGAGGGCGGGAAACTCAGCTAGGAGTGCCGAGTAGTCGTCCGTGGCTCTGGCGAGGCAGTAGGTCGTCAGGCCGGCCGAACGGGCCGGGGTAAAGGCGCCGGGGATGGGGGCCATAGTGTTGATGTCGACGAGGCGGTGCCTCGGAATGTCGACAAGGAGGCCGTGGGCGCGTAGGAAGTCGGCGCCGATGAGTGGGCAGAGGACCTTGGCTGTGAGGAACTCCCAGCGGTAGCGGCGGCCCGCGAGGTCGAGCGTGACCATGCGGGTGCCATATGTGCGGATTTCAGAGCCGTTGGCTGCAGCCAGTGTGGTACCCCGTGTGCCGCGTTGGATCTCGAGGGCGGAGGCGGGGGTGATGCTGTGCTGGGCCCCTGTGTCGCACAGAAATCGGCGGTTGGTTCTGTCGTCAGTGACGTACAGTAGGGGCTCCTTCCGCCCCGCAGTCATCGCGGGGGCCGGTGCGGGGGGGGGTTTCAAGGTACACGGTGGCGTGCAGCGTTGAGCCCTAGCGCCAAAACGGGTGTGGTAGTAGCAGTGACCCGGAGTGGTAGGGCGGTCGGGCCTAGCGGCCCGGGAAGACCGCATGGTCGTTGCCATGAGGTCGGGCGCGACGTCGCGAGCGGCCTGTGCAGAGAGCAGCCGGTCGGCCTTTTCGGCTATATCATTCAGGTCCGTGGAGTCAGACTCCACAATGAGCGGGCGGATGCTGGCGGGGAGCTGCCGAATGAAAAGCGTGCGAAAAAGGGCACCGGGATTTTTGTCGTCTGAGAGGGACAGCATGTGGGAAAGCAGGTCTGATGGTGAAGCGTCACCAAGGCCGGGGAGGTCCAGGAGTTGGCAGTGGCGCTGGTAAGAGGACGTTTGAAATTTTTTAAGTAGCGCAGCCTTCAGATGTTCGTACTTGCCCTCCGTTGGTGGATTCTGCAGCGCTGCCCAAACCTTGGGGACTGTAGCGTAGGTGAGCGAGGCGACGAGGTAGTCATACTTCGTGGCGTCGACTGTAATGCCTTTCAGCCGGAATCTGGACTCAGCTTGAACGAACCAGGCTTCGGCGAGGTTCTCCCAAAAGTCTGGTAATTTAACCGTGACTGCGTTTGTATCCGCCATGCTAGCTTAGGATTCGTCCTGAGCGTCGGGGTCACTAGTGTTGAGATACCGCGGCAAACGTGGGAGTCGAGACCAGAGCTATTGAACACACAACTGCTTTATTCCAACCACATGACAAACAGGAACTAGAAAAGCCCGCGCATCCACTTAAATACTTCCCAGACAGGAAGTGCTCCCGGCAGCCTGTCCCTGCGGGAAACAAGTTGCTGGAGGAAAGGGCCCCCGGCTGGGGGCTTCTGCTTAGACTGTCTGTGCCGCCGTGAGCGGATTATGTCCAGTGGTGGCGTGTCGCCACACAGCATTGAATCACTTTCAATAGTATTCCACAGTGCCAGTGGTGTCTATCCGTCTTCTTAGTCTTCATTTATTCCTCCAAATCTCCTATCAACTGATTTCATTTAGCACTCGTAGAGTAGAAGTTTTAATCCATTCAGTCTGTTCTGGGTTTGAATTAATAACCCAGAGATGAGATCTAACCGCTGCATCGTCCAGTCCCTATTGGATATTGTAATATTTCAACTCTAGATTTAATCCCAGTTCATTACAGACTGTAGTGAGTACAAGAGAAAAGTTACCTTAAATAAAAACAAAAATGCTGGAAATACTCAGCAGGTCAGGCAACGTCTGTGGAGAGAAAACAGAGTTAACGTTTCAGGTCGATGACCTTTCTTCACAACTGGAAATAGTTAGTGATGTAACAGGTTTTAAGCCTCTGTACTTGAACCACCAAGAAAGAAATGCAATGGTAGGAGTAGAAGATACTCATAAAAGAGAAACATTTGCAGCAGGTCAGAGAGCAAGTGGTAAATCTCAGGGTGGAGTTGTAGAAAGGAATTGGTCAGCTAGCCAACTGTTAAACTTCCCAAACAGAAATATTCACTGTCTTGGACATCTTGTATGAAATAGTTGGCATCGATTATGTTACCAGCCCGTTACTTACATGTTGTGCTCTTACTGTGTACCTGCCACATAAAAATAAGAACAGTAAAACATGTCAATATGTAGTGTATAGTTTATCTTTTATCAAGAATAACAAACAACTGGCAAATAGTCATGAGCCAGTAATTCAGTCACTGGGCTCTGGTGAAGTTTATAAACTGCTCGAGCTTTGTGCTCATAGCTTATGACATCATCGTCATAACGACTTGCCTGAATTACTGCCTTGCATCCCTCTGCCAGCTCTTTGTTAACCTATTAATGCCATGCCAACCTACACTGATTCATCTCGGGAGACAGTTCATAGCATTGATTCGGAGTAGTTTCTGTGTATTTCACATCTTATTGATCCAAAAGAAATGTTTAGCAATATTTTTATTTTTTTTAAAAAGCAGGTCTGTAAGGCACAAACAATTAACAAAAAGTTTGATTCCTGCTCTTTACTGAGTTAGTTAATTTCAACCAAGGAAATAGTGAGGGTTCTCCCACTGGCCTGAGCAGGAAGCTGAAACAATTGGTCATAGTCTTGGCTCTGGATCAGTGTCCAGAGACTCTTGCTGGAAAGTTTGCTGCATGTAGCTGCCAGGTGATGATAGGATTGCTGGGAATACACCTTGTGATCATTTTACCCATATAAAATGGACAACAATGGGCAGGAACATTCTGGGCTGACAGAAGTCAACATTGAAAGGGAGAGCAACTGATTGAATTCCAACATATATGGGCGTGAATTTTATAGACTAGGCCTGTATTCACGAGAGTTTAGAAGAATGAGCGGGGATCTCATTGACACGTATAAAATTCTGACAGGGCTAGACAGACTGGATGCAGGGAGGATGTTTCCCCTGGCTGGGGGCTCTAGAACGAGGGGTCACAGTCTCAGGATACGGGGTAGGACATTTAGGACTGAGATGAGGAGAAATTTCTTCACTCAGAGGGTGGTGAACCTTTGGAATTCTCTACCACAGAAGGCTGTGGAGGCCAAATCACTGAATATATTTAAGAAGGAGATAGATAGATTTCTAGACACAAAAGGCATCAAGGGGTATGGGGAGAGAGTGGGAATATGGTATTGAGATAGAGGATCAGCCATGATTATATTGAATGGTGGAGCAGGCTCAAAGGGCCGAATGGCCTACTCCTGCTCCTATTTTTCTATGTTGCTATGTTCTATGTTTCTATATTTGGGCATGCAAGCTGAATTTTTCACTCGCGGGAGAATGCCTAGGGGGTTCTTCAGATCTCCCGCTGTAACTTTTGTGAAAGACCAGCTGAAACCTTGGAGAAACGGCGTAAGCAGCTGCTAGAATTCTTCAGGATACTCGCCAGGAGCTGTCTTTATTTTTACTTGATCCTTGTAACAGACACATGATTTTCAGTGTGCCGTGAGGCGGGCTTTAAGCGTGCGGGGACTAAAATCCCGAATTCGGGGGTCCCAACACCATCCCGCCCAAAACCCGCCTCCATGTAAGTTTCAAAGGAGGGGGGTACCTGCCCCGCACTGGGACCCGCCGACCCGAGGCGGGAAGGGATTAGTGCCAATTAACTGCCTGTTAACAGGTAGTTAACAGGCAGTTTTTAGCCTTATCCTTATTTTGAAGGTTGTCGTGTGGGATTCCCGATGGCTCCAAACCATGCCAGGTTAGAGGAGTCGGGCCGTCGGGTTGAAGGACTTGGAGCGGTCGAGATGTCGGTGTTCAGGTGAGTGATGGGTGCATGAGTGCAAAGGTAAGTGTGTTTGGTGTGTCTAAAGTGTGTAAAGAAGTTTAAATTACCTGTACTTACCTTTACAGCCTTCCTTCCTCTAGGTTTTGGGAGTCTGTGGCAAAACCACTAAGAGACTCTTACAGTGACTTACATAATTGTCTGTAACCAATGTTATTACCTCTAGCATTAATTGTCAGTAACCAATGTTATTACCTTTCAAGTTGGCTCTGGTCAAACAGAGCTAGATCGACAACATCGCGATCTGACGCGATGACGTCATCACGTAGGTCACGTGACATCCCCTTCGGCGGGAAACGTGATGACATCATGACGTCAGAGGTAGAGGGCGGGGCCAGCCAGTCCTCGTGTGGATTGAAAGAGAAAAGACCTGTTTTGAGCTTCTCCTGTAGTTTCTTGTTTTGTTAAGTTCTTAGACAATAAATTCAGTTTGTTAACTTCCAGTAAGTTATAGATTCTTTGTTAGGAGTGCAGAGACTCCTACAAGTCCATCATTCAGCTGGAACAGAAAGCAGAATGGCTGCGATCTGTCAAAAGTGACAGCCTGCAGCTTTCAGTGCCGGCGAGATTTCTAACTGAGTCTGCGTAGAAGGACTTAGGTTAGAAGTAAGACTGTCAGTGTTTGACAGCTTCAAGCAGCTGTGAAACACTAATATTTCATCTGTCAACACGTCTTGACAGATGAAATTTCAGTCTGTGACGTCACCTGTTGCAGGGTGGCCCTTAATTGGCCTGCTGAGCCCGCTGGGCGGGCTCAACAAGGTCAATCAAGTGAAAATCGCGTGGATTGGCTGCATCTCGATGGAGGCGGGACTACAACCCGAAAGTCATTCAGCCCCTCGAGCCTGCTCTTCCATTTAATGAGATCATGGCTGATCATCCAAATTCAGTACCCTGTCCCTGCTTTCTCCCCATATCCCTTGATCCCTTTAGCTTTAAGAAATATATCCAACTCCTTCTTGAATATATTTAATGAATTGGCCTCCACTGCCTTCTGTGGTAGAGAATTCCACAGGTTCACCACTCTCTGGGTGAAGAAATTCCTCCTCATCTCAGTCCTAAATGGCTTACCCCTTATCCTTAGACTGTGACCCCTGGTTCTGGACTCCTCCGCCATTGGGAACATCCTCCCTGCATCTAGTCTGTCTAGTCCTGTTAGAATTTTATAAGTTTCAATGAGATCCCCTCTCATTCTTCTGAACTTCAGCGAATATAAGCCCAATCGACCCAATCTCTCCTCGTACGTCATTCCTGCCGTCCCAGGTATCAGTCTGGTGCACTCCCCCCATGGCAAGAACATCCTTCCTCAGATAAGGTGACCAAAACTGCACACAATACTCAAGGTGTGGTCTCACCAAGGCCCTGTACAACTGCAGCAAGACATCCTTGCTGCTGTACTCGAATCCTCTTGTTATGAAGGCCAACATACCATTTGCCTTCTTAACCGCCTGCTGCACCTGCATGCTTACCTTCAGCGACTGGTGCACAAAGACACCCAGGTCTCGTTGCACTTCCCCTTCTCCCAATCTATTGCCATTCAGATAATAATCTGCCTTCCTGTTTTTGACACCAAAGTGGATAACCTTGCATTTATCCACATTATACTGCATCTGCCATGCATCTGCCCAATCAACCAACCTGTCCAAATCATACTGGATTTTCTCTGCATCCTCCTCACAGCACACACGCCCACCCAGCTTTGTGTTGTCTGCAAACTTGGAGATATTACATCTAGTTCCCTCGTTTAGATCATTAATATATATTGTGAATAGCTGGGTTCCTAGGACCGATCCCTGCGGTACCTCACCAATCACTGCCTGCCACTCGGAAAAAGACCCATTTATTCCAACTCTTTGCTTCCTGTCTGCCAACCAGTTCTCTATCCAAGTCAGTACCTTACCCCCAATCCCATGTGCTTTAACTTTGCATGCTAATCTCTTATGCAGGACCTTATCAAAAGCCTTCTGAAAGTCCAAATACTCCACATCCACTGGTTCTCCCTTATCTATTCTACAAGTTACATCCTCAAAAAATTCCAGTAGATTAGTCAAGCACGATTTACCTTTTGGAAATCCATGTTGACTTTGTCCGATCCTGTCACTGTTTTCCCAGTGCTCTGCTATTACATCTTTTATAATGGACTCTAACATTTTCCCCACTACTGATGTCAGGCTTACCGGTCTATAATTCCCTGTTTTCTCTCTACCACCTTTTTTAAATAGTGGGGTTACATTAGCTACCCTCCAATCCATGGGAACTGTGCCCGAGTCTATAGAATTTTGGAAGATTACCAACAATGCATCTACTATTTCTAGGGCCACTTCCATAAGTACCCTAAGATGTAGATGATCAGGCCCTGGGGATTTATCAGCCTTCAATCCCATCAATTTCCCTAACACCATTTCCCTACAAACCCTGATTTCACTCAGTTCCTCCCTCTCATTAGACCCTATGTTCCCTGACATCTCTGGGAGGTTATTTGTGTCCTCCTTTGTGAAGACAGAACCAAAGTATGTATTTAATTGGTCAGCCATTTCTTTGTTCCCCATTATAAATTTCCCTGATTCTGACTGCAAGGGACCTACACTTGACTTCACCAATCTTTTTCTCTTCACATATCTATAGAAGCTTTTACAGTCAGTGTTTATGTTCCCTGAAAGCTTACTCTCATATTCTGTTTTCCCCCTCTTAATTAATCCCTTTGTCCTCCTTTGCTGAATCCTAAACTGCTCCCAGTCCTCAGGTTTGCTGCTTTTTCTGGCCAATTTATATGCCCTCTCCTTGGATCTTATGCTATCCCTAATTTCCCTTGTTAGCCACGGTTGAGTCACTTTTTAAAAAATTTTTATGCCAAACTGGGACGAACAAATTCTGTAGTTCATCCATGCAATCTTTGAATGTTTGCCATTGCCCATCCACCATCAACCCTTTGAGTGACATTCCCCAATCAATCCTACCCAACTCGCACCTCATACCATCGTAGTCTCCTTTATTTAAATTCAGGACCCTAGTCTCTGAGTCAACTACTTCACTCTCCATCTTAATGAAGAATTCCTTCATATTATGATCGCTGCTCCCCAAGGGGCCTCGCACAATAAGATTGCTAATTAATCCTTTCTCATTACATAATACCCAGTCTAAGATGGCCTGATTTCTAGTTGGTTCCTCGACATATTGGTCCAGGAAACCATCCCATATACACTCTAGGAATTCCTCCGCCACAGTATTGTTACTTATTTGGTTAGCCCAATCTGTATGTAGATTAAAGTCACCCATGATAACTGCTGTGCCCTTATTGCACGCATCTCTAATTTCCCATTTAATGCCATCCCCAACCTTAGCATTACTGTTTGGGGGTCTGTATACAACTCCCACTAACGTTTTCTGCCCCATGGTATTTCTCAGCTCTACCCATACAGACTCCACATCGTCAGAGCTAATATCCTTCCTTACTATTGTGTTAATCTCCTCTTTAACCAGCAATGCTACCCCACCTCCTTTTCCTTTTTGCCTGTCCTTCCTGAATATTGAATACTCCTGGATGTTGAATTCCCAGCCTTGGTCGCCATGTCTCCATAATCCTAATTATATCATATCCATTTACATCTATTTGCACAGCTAATTCATCCACTGTATTACGAATGCTCCTCACATTAAGACACAAAGCCTTCAGGCTTGTTTTTTTTAACATTCTTAGTCCTTTTAGAATTATTATTTACTGTGGCCTTGTTTGATTTACACCCTTGATTTCTCTGCCTTCCATTTTTGCTTTTCTCCTTTCTGTCTTTTGTTTCTATCCTAGCTTCCCTTTCCTTTGTCTCCCTGCACAGGTTCCCAACCCCCTGCCATTTTAGTTTAAACCCTCCCCAACAGCACTAGCAAACACTCCCCCTAGGACGTCGGTCCTGGTCCTGCCCAGGTACAAACCGTCCAGTTTGTACTGGTCCCACCTCCCCCAGAACCGGTTCCAATGTCGCAGGAATTTGAATCCCTCCCCCTTTCACCATTCCTCTAGCCACGTATTCATCTGAAATATCCTTCTATTTCTACTCTGAGTAGCACATGGCACTGCTAGCAATCCTGAGATTACTACCTTTGAGGTCCTATTTTTTAATTTACCTCCCAACTCCCTATATTCAGCTTTTAGTGCCTCATCCTGTTTTTTACCTATACCGTTGGTACCTATATGCACCATGACAACTGGCTGTTCACCCTTCCCTTCCAGAATGCCCTGCAGCCGCTCCAAGACATCCTTGACCCTTGCACCAGGGAGGCAACATTCCATCCTGGAGTCTCGTTTGCGACACAAAACTTCATCCCGCTTCATATTATAAAAGCAATTTTTTTTTTTAATGAATTTTAGCTAGGAATCTACTGTGAAGGCTAAATGCAACCCTGTTCGCTGCTCTTTAATCTCCTTTGTTTTGATCTGAGGATACAGCAATTAAGCAATATTAGCTAGTTGCAGTTAATGGTATTTGGAGCTGGTAGCCCAACAGACCTCCGAAGGGGATCATCAAAATTTGCAGCTGACCCGAAACTTGGAAGTGTAGTAAACAGTGAGGAAGATAGTAATAGACTTCAAGAGGACATAGACAGGCTGGTGGAATAAGCAGATACATGGCAACAACAACAACAACAACGTGTATTTATATAGCGCCTTTAACATAGTAAAACGTCCCAAGGCACTGCACAGGAGTATTTAAGAGAAAAAAAATTGACACCGAGCCACATAAGGAGAAATTAGGGCAGGTTGGCCAAAGAGGTAGGTTTTAAGAAGCTTCTTAAAGGAGGAAAGAGGTAGCGAGGCGGACAGGTTTAGGCAGGGAATTCCAGAGCTTTGGGCCTAGGCAACAGAAGGCACGGCCACCAATGGTTGAGCGATTATAATCAGGGATGCTCAAGAGGGCAGAATTAGAGGTGCGCAGATATCTTGGTGGGTTGTGGGGCTGGAGGAGATTACAGAGATAGGAAGGGGCAAGGCCATGGAAGGATTTGAAAACAAGGATGAGAATTTTGAAATCGAGGCGCTGCTTAACCGGGAGCCAATGTAGGTCAGCGATCACAGGGGTGATGGGCGAGCAGGACTTGGTGCGAGTTAGGACACGGGCAGCCGAGTTTTGGGTGACCTCAAGTTTACGTAGGGTGGAATGTGGGAGGCCAGCCAGGAGTGCATTGGAATAGTCAAGCCTAGAGGTAACAAAAGCATGGATGAGGGTTTCAGCAGCAGATGAGCTGAGGCAAAGGCAGAGACGGGTGATGTTACGGAGGTGGAAATAGGCGGTCTTTGTTATGCTGCGGATATGTGGTCGGAAGCTCATTTCTGGGTCAAATATGACACCAAGGTTGCGAACAGCAGATGAAATTCAACACAGAAAAGTGTGAGGTGATTTTGGTAGGAGAATGAGGAGAGACAATACAAGCTGAATGGTACAATTTTAAAGGGGGTGAAAGAACAGAGACTGGGGGGTGTTTATGCACAAATCTTTGAGTGTGACAGAACAGGTTAACAAAGCAGTTAATAAAGTACATGGGAGTCTTGGCTTTATAAATAGAGGTATAGAGTACAAAAGCCAGGAAGTGGTGCTAAACATATAAAACATTAGTTCAGCCCCAGATGAAAAGAACCAGAGGTGACATGATGAAAAAGATTTTTACGCAATGAGTGGTTAGGATTTTGAATGCACCGCCTGAGTTTGGTGGATAGAGATTCAATAGTAGTCTTCAAAAGGAATTAGATAAATACTTTCAGGGATATGGGGAACGAGCCAGGGAGTGAGACTAACTGCACTGCTCTTCGAAAGAGCCGGAACAGACTCGATGGGCCAAATGGCCTCCTTCTGTGCTGTACTATTCTATGAGTCTATGATTAACATGTGAATTATATCAGGAATTTTCAGTTTTGAGGTATTGTACATGTGGAAGCTTGCAACTGCAAGATGAGATGTAATTGTTAACAGTAATTACTAACCAAAGAGGGAAATATTCTGAAAGTAGATCAGTTTGGCAGTTGTAGTCTATACTACAGTCTAATGAAGTGTTTATTTTACAACCTTCTGAACTCAAGGAAGATCATATGAGGGCATGTTAGAAACTAGGGGTGCCTAAAAATGTACATAGCCCAATCAGCTGCAAGTTGCTATGTATTTTTGAAAGGGGAAAAAAGTATAAAGCAACAGCTATTGAACACTGAAAGCAGCGCAAAACCATAATTCATGGGAATGTAAAAGTTCTGAGAGAAAAGTTCACAGTAGAAAAAGGGAGTAAATCATAGATTTTACTTGTGAAGGTCAGAATGGTGAGATAGCGACTGGTTAATGTGCGACAGCTGTGACTGGGGCCTTGTACTTGCTGGGTTAAGGGGGAGAGAGTAAAAAGAGATAAGATGGATTCCAATGGAGGAACCTTCAAAATGTAAAAAAACAAGGATGAAGTAATGAGACCCTCTTTTGGGGAGGGCTTTCATCCAACCACCAAGACAAAGAACTTAAACTGTCATTGGTTGATGAAGTTTTGGAGGAACCTCTATAGGTTAAATGGTCTTGTCAATAACTTGGCCTCAGGCCCACCCCTATAAAGAGAATAAAAAGTGACACCCCAAGGGTTTGCACACAGACTGTGGAAGGGAGAGCCAAACAGCTGGTCGAACGCTCTTTTAAGAGTGATCCCATGCTCACCATCGAAGGCCCTAGAGAGAGAGAGAGAGAGAGGCCAGAAGCCAGAGAACTGTTCACGCATGCCAGCCATCTGTTTGATCAGGTCCGGTACAAGCTGCTTGTTACGGTCGTATGTTTTTGCTGTATTGCTAGTGTGTTATATTCTGTCCTAGACACTGATTAAACACAATGGGGGAGAAATTCAGTATCGCCCTGTTTGGGGCGCCGTTATCGGCCGTGAGCAAAATTTAGTGCCTGGCGCTAATTATCGCCTCCGACGGCAAACTTGGCTTTTATCGCCCCTGGAGGTGATTGGAGCGCTAAATCAGGCGCAACACACCTCTCTTAAGGCGCTAAAGCCGAGGAGCGAGGCGCTACCTCAGAGCACAGGCGCGGCGCAGGTGCTGTCAGTTACCGATTGAGCACAGACATACTGGCTCCAGTCAGTTCTTAAAGGGGAGGGTCGAGCTTGCTCTCCAGCCACATCCTGCTCATTGGAGCCTTGAATCTCGGCCCAGACAGACCTGTGGCTAAATCTTGCAGGCAGGGACTAGGGAGAGGGCCAGGGAGTGAGCACATCGCTTCAGCGAGTGGGCCTTGGAGGCTCTGGTTGGCGTGGTGGAGCACAGAAGATCTATACTGTATCCAGAGAGTGGCAGGAGGCCTTTGCCACGTGAGTACAGAAGAGTGTGGAGGGAGGTGGCTCAGAGCATCTCCTCAAGGAACATAGTGCCCAGGACCCATATCCAATGTAGAAAAAATGTCAACAACCTCACTCGGGTCATCAGGGTGAGTGGCTTCTTTTCAAAACTTCTCCATCCCTCCATCTCAACTTCACTCTATGGCCAGAGGGTCTTAAAAGCCCCAATGCCCAACACCCATCCAAGACCTATGGCCCTTTCATCAAACACACACGCACATTCCACACTTTGCATACAGTAAGGGCTATTCAACCATGGGATGCACATCAGGCAAGACCATGGCTGCATACAGTAAGGGCTATTCACCTATGGGAGGCACATCAGGCAAGACCATGGCTGTATATTTACTCAGACACCATCCTTTTTCTTGCAGGCCAAGCTATCTCATTAATGGAGACAGCAGCAATGGACGGGTGGAGGGTGGCCTCAGCTGCAACCCCTCAGTGATCTTGAGGTGCGCGTCCAGAGGATTGTGGCAAGCCGGGTGATCGGTCCCGTCGCCACTGGAGATGCCGACCCCGTTCTGGACAGCAATGGTAAGGTCATCGCCTTTTTGTCCTCTCTCCTTCCACTTGTTCCTCACAACACCAGCCTTTGACACTTTCAATCCAACTTACTAAATCGCTGCACTCATTCCTCCCTTGCTGCCACCCTGTCCTCACACTAAAGCCACTTTTGTACCTCCCTGCTTTCAGATGGTGATTCGCCAGTTGAGGAGACGGGCCCTCAAGCTGCCAGTGGGAGTGAAGCTGCAGGTGAGGAGGAAGAGGAAGCCGGAGCATCAGCGCCACCCTCTCCCGAGGAAGCCCATGCCAACACTGGGAACACACCTTCCCTGGAGGGGAGCAGGGGGGAAGGGTCTGATGAGGGTGAAGCTCCAGGACCCAGCGGGCTGCAGCACCGCGATGGGGTAGGGAAGCTCGGGGGCCTTCTCCCCGGAGGGAGAGTATGCCAGCGAGTCCTACTGCACTGGACGCAGAGGAGGATCAGCTCCCAGCTGAAATGAACACCCAGGTGGTGCACAGGCACACTGCGCACATGGGTGTAGTGGGAAAGGTGCCCGAATGCATTGAATCACTGGCAAGGAGTGTGGAGCACTTCGCAGTAGCACAGGCGGATGCCACGCAAATGCTCCAGCAGATTGCTCCGGATGCTGAAGTGCTGCCCCATGGGAGTGCCAGTGTGTCAGTCGAGCAGGGAGTTGCTGTCATAGAAGATAGGAGCAGGAGTAGGTCATTTGGCCCCTCGAGCCTGCTCCACCATTCAATGCGATCATGGCTGATCATCCAAATTCAGTACCCTGTCCCTGCTTTCTCCCCATATCCCTTGATCCCTTTAGCCTTAAGAAATATATCCAACTCGTTCTTGAATATATTTAATGAATTGGCCTCTACTGCCTTCTGTGGTAAAAAATTCCACAGGGTCACCACTCACTGGGTGAAGAAATTCCTCCTCATTTCTGTCCTAAATGGCTTACCCCTAATCTTTAGACTGTGACCCCTGGTTCCGGACTCTACGACCATCGGGAACATCCTTCCTGCATCTAGTCTGTCCAGTCCTGTCAGAATTTTATAAGTTTCAATGAGATCCCCTGTCATTCTTCTAAACTCGAGCGAGTATAAGCCCACTCGACCTGATCTGTAAGGTTCGCAAAATTTCAGAAAATTTCGACAGCCCCCGAAGATTATTTGATTAAAGAAAACCTGGTTGGAATCTACCTTAAAAACCCAGGGCATCAAAGATGGCTGCCAGGCCTTGTGGCAAAAGAGAAAGACAGCCTGTCTGAACATCTCCCATCACTGGCTGACACAGGATTTGAAAAAATACCAGTTTCTGAAGTACTTGAGGTACTTAAACTGTCAATCAACTGCAGTTAGGAAGCTTACATGGAACAAAGGATTGTTTGTTTACAAGCCCTCAGCAGTGTTAACTCAAGGGATTAAGCACTTGAAGCTGTCAATCAATTGCGGTGGGACTGCAACCGCAGGACAATGGATTGTTTACAAAACACTTGAGTACTGTTTACCGAACACTTAAGTTTTGTTTACCCAGCACTTGAGAAATCAGTGGGACATTTCAAACTGAACAGCTCTATTCACAAACCAGTCAAACGAATGGGAAATGCATTCAAACCCATTACAGTCAATGGGGACAGATTGGTCCCTTTTGTGTGAGCCCAGATACATCCAGATTTGGGCAAGAAGATAAGGGCTCCTAATGGGGTATAAAGATAGCCCCTCAGGAAGCCATTCTCTCTCTCTCTACTGCCTCACCTCCAGTGCCCTGCTTACCAGAGGAACAGCTCAGCAGCCCACCCAAAGAAGTGGAATACCAGCTGTAATGTCCATGTGTAATTGAGACACGGACTGCAGAAGTTGGTTGTAACAGGTGTTTACTGAATGGAGACAAAACTGGAACTACTATACAAAGTTACTACACAGGCTTATATACAGGGGTCGTCACTACTGGTACTGCAGCATACAGGGGCTGCAGAATATAGTTCCTTCTTCAAGGTACATACACTACAATTCCCCACCTTTTAGCTAAACAGTACATAACCTTCGATTAATAATTAAACAACATATTTACAATTACAGTTGCTGTATACATTAGCTGAAGTTAATCAATTATAAATTCAGTCTTTGAGGAGGCTTCCTGATCTGTCTGGATAACGCCTCTTTGGGGTATCAGGTTCTTCTGGCAAAGTTGATTCGGGATCAACGTCGTTGTTTGGTTCGTCTGCTTCCAATATCACCGATTCTGAGGTAGATGCAATTGGTACTTTGGTTTCATCACCAGGTGTATAGGATCGTGGTGTAGATTTGACGTTTTCCAGTGACTCTAGAATCTGGTCAGCATGGCGTCTTACAATGCTCTCTCCAACGTCCACGGTATACATTAGAGGTCCTTGCCGTGTGCAGATCGTTCCTGGCTACCATTTCTCTGTGCGGTAGTCCCGGCCCAAAACTGGTTGACCTATCTTGAAACTCTTGGTTGGCCTTTCATTCATATTCTGAAACTGCCTGTTCTCCACATCTCTTCTGATGTTTGGCTTAACCAAATCCAAGCGGCATCTTAGTCTTCGATTGAAGAACATCATGGCTGGGGTTTGGTTGGTAACCGCATGTGTTGCATTCCGGTAGGCAAACAAGAAGTTATCCACCTTGTGTTGTAGGGGTATATCTTCATTACACATTGCCTTGATAGCCTTCTTGAATGTTTGAACAAACCTCTCGGCCAATCCATTAGTGGCTGGATGATATGGGGTGGATGTGTAATGCTTAACACCATTGTTCTTTAAGAACCTCCGGAACTCTTCAGACACAAACTGTGGTCCATTGTCGGAGCAAATCTGTTCAGGCAGCCCATTTCTGGCGAATATGGTTCGTAAGACTGTGATAGTTTTTTCTGTGGTGGTTGAGGACATTTTTATTACCTCTGGCCACTTTGAATGTGCATCCACCGCAATTAAAAACATCGAGTCCATAAATGGACCAGCAAAATCAATGTGTACCCTTTGCCATGGAGATGAGGGCCACTCCCATGGATGTAGAGGGGCTTGTGGTGGGGCGTTTTGGACCTTCTGGCATCCTGTACAGCTCTTGGTCATCTCTTCGATTTCTCTATCGATTCCCGGCCACCACACAAATGCTCTGGCTAAGTTCTTCATTTTTACCCCTCCCAGATGACCCTCATGAAGCTCATTGAGCACTCTATCCTTCAATTTGGGTGGAATTACTACTCTGGATCCACACATCAAGGTTCCTCGGCACACTGACAGCTGTTCTCTTCTCGGTGAGAATGCTGGCAACAGTGGGTCGCCATGTGCTGGCCATCCCTTCACCATTAAATCATAGACCCAAGAGAGTGTCGGGTCATTTCGTGTTTCCTTTTCTATGTTTGCATTCATCACAGGTAGACATTCGACTATGGTCAAGTGGAATATCTCCACAGGATCCACTGCAGGTGCTTCTTCCACCGTCGGCAACGGTAGGCGCGACAATCCATCAGCATTCCCATGCTGTTTAGTTCCTTTGTACTCGATGTCATATTGGTGTGCCCCTAGGAAAAGGGACCACCTCTGTAGCCGTTGTGCTGGCATTATCGGGACGCCCTTCTTAGGGTTGAAAATGGAGACGAGAGGTTGATGATCAGTTAGTAGAGTAAATTTCTGTCCGTGCAGGTAGTGATTGAACTTCTTCACCCCCCACACCAGGCTGAGGGCCTCTCTGTCAATCTGGGCGTAGTTACGCTCGGCTGCAGTTAACGAGCGTGACGCAAAAGCTATCGGTCTCTCTGAACCATCAAGGGGTTTATGTGACAGTACCGCTCCAATGCCGTAGGGAGACGCATCACACGCCAGTCTTATCGGTAGTGATGGGTTGTAGTGAGCCAATACTTCTCTTGAAGTGATCAGGCCTTTACACTTCTGAAAGGCCCGCTTACATTCATCGCTCCATTTCCATGCTACTCCAGTTTGTAGCAGGGTGTTCAGTGGGTGCAGAATTGTGGACAAATTCGGCAAAAACTTATGGTAGTGATTCACCAATCCGAGGAATGACCTCAGTTGCGACACATTTTCAGGCGCTGGAGCCTTAACTACCGCTTCAATTTTGTCAGGGGACTTATGTAACCCCTCTTCATCAATCACGTGGCCACAATACGATATTTGTTTCTTTAAAAACTCGCACTTGGGGCGATTGGCTCGTAGCCCATGTTCTCTTAGTCTAGTGAGCACCTGCTCTAGGTTGGCAAGGTGTTCACTGTCATTTTCACCTGTCACTAGGATGTCGTCCAAGTAACACTGAGTCCCCGGAATCCCTTGCAGAACTTGTTCCATCGCTCTTTGCCATATAGCCGGAGCTGATGCTACTCCGAATACCAGTCGATTATACTGGTAAAGACCTTTGTGAGTGTTTATCGTGAGATATTTCCTAGAGGATTCTTCAACCTCCATCTGCAAATATGCTTGCGCTAGGTCAATTTTTGTAAAACGTTTCCCTCCAGATAGTGAGGCGAAAATATCTTCTATCCTCGGAAGAGGATACTGTACGATGTGAAGGACTGGGTTCACAGTCACCTTGAAGTCCCCACAGATGCGAACCTTCCTTGGCTCCTGAGACCTATTGTTTAACGTTTTCTTCAAGACAGGAATGATGGGTGTCGCCCACTCGCTCCAGTCTACCTTAGATAACACGCCTGCATTCTCCAGATTCTCCAGCTCTGCCTCGACGGCTGGGCGAATTGCATACGGTACCGGTCTTGCTTTGAAAAACTTGGGAATTGCATTCTCTTCTATTTTTATCGAGGCGGTTATGCCTTTAAGAGTTCCCAGTCCTTGTTGAAATACCTCTTTAGCGTTAGCTAAGATTTTTGACAATCAGCCAGGTGTGACGTCGTCATCCTTTTACCAGCCACAGTCAGTGCCTGAATGGAGTGCCAGTCTAAACTTATCTTTCTGATCCATTCACGTCCCAATAACAGTGGTCCACCATCTTGCAGTATGTACAGATACAATTTCTGTATTTCCTTGCCATTGTATTCAACAGGCATCCTTATTTTCCCTCTGGGGTATACTTTCTGCCCCGTATATGTCTTCAAGACAACGGATGTGTCTTTCAAGGGTATGTGTGAGAATAGCCGCTCGTAGTCTCGTCGATTCATGACGGTCAGGGCTGATCCTGTATCCAATTCCATTTTGACTTGGGACCCTGCTATCGTGAGGGTGACCCAAATGGTTTGGTGATCCTCTTTTGCGATTACGTTGTGTAGTTTGAGACAGCTTAGTCTCTTGTTCCGGGATTCACTATCGCTCTTCTGGTCTTCGGAACTACTGTCCGTCATCTTTTGTACTTTTCTGTACTGTTCCTTAGTAGTCTTTTTGTTGTCATTAGTCTTCTTCCCCGTCCTGCAAACTCGTGCAATGTGTCCCATCTTTCCGCATTGCCTGCATGTTTTGTCCTTGGACCAGCAGTCCTTCTGGTCATGGGTTGTTCTGCTGCAGCGATAACGTTTTTCAAATCCCCGTGTCATTTCATGGGTGCCGTATTGCTGTGGCTTTTGCTGTATTTCCGCAGCTCCCCTTGCTGCTGCTTCGTACGATACTGCCACGCTGAAAGCCTTATCTAGCGTCAGCTCTTTCTCTGAGAGTAACCTCTTCTGGGTTCCTTCACTCAGGAGTCCACAGACAAATTTGTCCCGTAGGGTATCTGCCAGTCCTGCTCTGAACTGGCAGTGCTTTGATAGCTTGCGTAGTTCCATAAGGTAATCAGCATTGCTCTCATCTTTATGCTGATTTCTCTTGTGGAATTTAAATCTTTCTGCTATCAGCAGCGGTGTAGGATTTAGGTGTTCCTGTAGGATATCAACAATTTCGTTAAAACTCTTCGCCATCGGTTTGACTGGAGTGATCAGTTTCCGCAATAGGCCGTACGTTCTTGCGCCCATTAAGTTTAGTAGTACCGATGCCTTTTCCTCATCGGCTACTTCATTTGCCTTGCAATATACTTCGACTCTTTCCACATACGTGGTCCAGTCTTCTATTGCATTATCGAAGGCAGTGATATTGTCAGTCTTCGGTATCTTGGAGATCTAAGATGGCGCCTCCCGCACTTTACCTTCTTCCCCGATTGAACAAAATGGCGCCTCCCGTGCTTTGCCTTCTTCCCCGCTGGATTAAGATGGCGCCTCCCGCGCTTTCTGCCTTTTCCGCTGCTGCCAGCGCTGTTGCTGGTGTTTTTATGCCTTGATGGCAACGCCCTATGGTCTTCGTGTGCTTCCCCCCGCGCTGCTTCCAACGCCGTTCTCCACGGTCCCCGTGGCAAACTGCAGCTCCTCGCAGCTTTCTGCGCTTCTAATTTCTTTTTCTTTTATTACTGTTCCCGTCGTCAGAGCAGACCCTATGGGACACTTCCCTCCCTCTTCTCGGGTCTGTACGCTGCCCGGCTTCGTAGCACCGGCCGCGCCCTGTGTGCTCTACCCTCTCTCTCTCTCTCCTCTTCCTGACAACGCTGCTCGGCCCCATTGAAAAGCCACCCAATCGAGCTCTAGCCCGCCGCAGCCCAGGAAGGATCAGTGTACTACCTGCCACCAGCCCGATTAGCTGGAACACCATAGACTGGATAACCAAGCCCAGCTCTCGACAGCCTCTCCTGCAAATCTTCGAATTCGATGAATCAGAGTGTGGTTGCCCACGGTCGACGCCTGTTTCTTCTGTTTGTTTTTTTTTCTTTTTGGATTTCTTCCTTCTGGCTTCGACCTCTAATAACTTCGCTTCAGGGATGGATCCCCATGAGGTGGTGCAGAACTGTAGGTAAGTTCGGATCTGTTCGTTGCCAATGTAATGTCCGTGTGTAATTGAGACACGGACTGCAGAAGTTGGTTATAACAGGTGTTTACTGAATGGAGACAAAACTGGAACTACTATACAAAGTTACTACACAGGCTTATAGACAGGGGTGGTCACTACTGGTACTGCAGTATACAGGGGCTGCAGAATATAGTTCCTTCTTCAAGGTACATACACTACACCAGCAGTTACTTTTGAATTACTGGGGTACCTCTACTTCGGGGCAGTGAAGAATTCAAGGCAGGTCGCAGGGGCACGGAGCAGGCGTTTACTGGTGAGCATAAACTTTCTGGCCCATTACAAGTCAACCTAGATAGGGATAAGGGGTGGGAATTAAAGGGGAATTTTGTTAAATTGTCATTTTTAGTCAATTTTCCCTCGATGTGTCCGTTTTCTCTCCTCCCCGTTAAGTAAAGTGTGCAAGTGTGCTGTATTCATAATTATTTTCACTGTATATCAATTTATTCTTTACTTTTCATAAACATTGGCCTTCTTTGCACCCAACCACGAGTCTCATTTTGTCTATATTGCTACTAAAATAAATCCGGCGGTCAGAACCAGAAAGGGAAGCGATTCGAAACCGCACGGGGCCTGGAGCAGCTCAGATACGCCTGACTGGCCAGACAATAACCCCAAAACCAAATACCCCTCCCTTTCTACAAATCTCTCCTCATACGTCATTCCTGCCATCCCAGGTATCAGCCTGGTGAATCTTTGCTGAACTCCTTCCATGGCAAGAACATCCTTCCTTAGATAAGGCGACCAAAACTGCACACAATACTCCAGATGTGGTCTCAGCAAGGCCCTGTAGAACTGCAGCAAGACATCCTTGTTGCTGTACTCGAATCCTATTGCTACGAAGGCCAACATACCATTTGCCTTCTTAACCGCCTGCTGCACCTGCATGCTTACCTTCAGCAACTGGTGCACAAGGACACCCAGGTCTCATTGCACTTCCCCTTCTCCCAATCTATTGCCATTCAGATGATAATCTGCCTTCCTGTTTTTGCCACCAAAGTGGATAACCTCGCATTTATCCACATTATACTGCATCTGCCATGCTTCTGCCCAATTATCCAACCTGTCCAAATCATCCTGGAGTTTCTCGGCATCCTCCTCACAGCACACATGCCCACCCAGCTTTATGTCATTTGCAAATTTGGAGATATTACATCTACTTCCCTTGTCCAGATCATTTATATATATTGTGAATAGCTGGGGTCCAAGGACCGATCCCTGCGGTACCCCACTAGTCACTGCCTGCCACTCGGAAAAAGACCCGTTTATTCCAACTCTTTGCTTTCTGTCTGCCAACCAGTTCTCTATCCAAGTCAATACCTTGCCCCCAATCCCATGTGCCTTAACTTTACACACTAATCTCTTATGCGGGACCTTATCGAAAGCCTTTTGAAAGTCCAAATACACCACATCCACTGGTTCTCCCTTATCTATTTTACCAGTTACCGCCTCAAAAAATTCCAGTAGATTAGTCAAGCATGATTTACCTTTTGTAAATCCATGTTGACTTTGTCCGACCCTGTCACTGTTTTCCAAGTGCTCTGCTATTACATCTTTTATAATGGACTCCAGCATTTTCCCCACTACCGATGTCAGGCTTACCGGTCTGTAATTCCCCATTTTCTCTCTACACCTTTTTTGAATAGTGGGGTAACATTAGCTACCCTCCAATCCATGGGAACTGTTCCAGATTCCATCGAATGTTGGAAGATGATCAGCAATGCATCTACTATTTCTAGGGCCACTTCCTTAAGTACCCTAGGATGTAGATTATCAGGCCCTGGGGGTTTATCGGCCTTCAATCCCATCAATTTCCCTAACACCATTTCCCTACAAATACTGATTTCTTTCAGTTCCTTCCTCTCATCAGACCCTATGTTCCCCGACATCTCTGGGAGGTTATTTGTGTCCTCCTTTGTGAAGACAGAACCAAAATATGTATTTAATTGGCCTTCCATTTCTTTGTTCCCCATTATAAATTCCCCTGATTCTGACTGCAAGGGACCTACGCTTGACTTCACCAATCTTTTTCTCTTCACATATCTATAAAAGCTTTTACAGTCAGTTTTTATGTTCCCTACAAGCTTACTCTTATATTCTATTTTCCCCTTCTTAATTAATCCCTTTGTCCTCCTTTGTTGAAACCTAAACTGCTCCCAATCCTCAGGTTTACTGCTTTTTCTGGCCAATGTATATGTCTTCTCCTTGGATCTTATGCTATCCCTAATTTCCCTTGTTAGCCGCGGTTGAGTCACCTTTTTTGTTTTATTTTTATGCCAAACAGGGATGAACAAATTCTGTAGTTCATCCATGTGGTCTTTGAATGTTTGTCATTGCCTATCCACCGCCAACCCTTTGAGTGACATTCCCCAATCAATCCTACCCAACTCGCGCCTCATACCATCATAGTTTCCTTTATTTAAATTCAGGACCCGAGTCTCTGAGTCAACTACTTCACTCTCAATCTTAATGAAGAATTCTATCATATTATGATCGCTCCGACCCAAGATTGTTCATACAACAAGATTGCTAATTAATCCTTTCTCATTACATAATACCCAGTCTAAGATGGCCTGATCTCTGGTTGGTTCCTCGACATATTGGTCCAGGAAACCATCCCGTAAACACTCCAGGAATTCCTCCTCCACAGTATTGTTACTAATTGGGTTAGCCCAATCTATATGTAGATTGAAGTCACCCATGATGACTGCTATGCCCTTATTGCACACTTCTGTAATTTCCCTTTTAATGCCATCCCCAACCTCCGCATTACTGTTTGGAGGTCTATCTACCACTCCCACTAACGTTTTCTGCCCCTTGGTATTTCTCAGTTCTACCCATACAGATTCCACATCATCAGAGCTAATATCCTTCCTTACAATTGTGTTAATCCCCTCTTTAACCAGCAATGCTACCCCACCTCCCTTTTTGCCTATCTTTCCTGAATATTGAATACCTGGATGTTGAGTTCCCAGTCTTGGCCACCCTGGAGCCATGTTTCCGTAATCCCAATCAAATCATATTTGTTTACCTCTATTTGCGCAGCTAATTCATCCATCTTACTATGAATGCTCCTCGCATTAAGACACAAAGCCTTCAGGCTTGATTTTTAATGCTCTTAGACCTATTAGAATTATTATTTACTGTGGCCATGTTTGATTTAACCCATTGATTTCTCTGACTGCCACTTTGGTTTTTCTCCTTCCTATCTTTTGCTTTTATCCTTGTTTCCCTTTCCTCTGTCTCCCTGCTCAGGTTCCTAACCCCCTGCCATTTTAGTTTAAACCCTCCCCCAGAGCACTAGCAAACACTCCCCCTAGGACATCAGTCCCGGCCCTGCCCAGGTGCAAACCGTCCGGTTTGTACTGGTCACACCTCCCCCAGAACCGGTTCCAATGTCCCAGGAATTTGAATCCCTCCCCCTTGCACCATTCCTCTAGCCACGTATTCATCTGAAATATCCTTCTATTTCCTTCTAAGATGATCCCTCCCGCCTTGGTGCTGCTGATCATCATCCTCCTCATCTTCCTCCTCCTCTTCCTCCTCCACCACTGGTGGTGCTCCAAGGCCTGGTAGCATTGGCTGGGTCCTGAGGATTGCAAGGTTATGCAGCATGCAGCACACAACAACGAATATCCTTTTAAGATGACAGCATTCCTGCTGCCACCACTGTCACTTCTGCACTGCACTTGCCACCGCCTGTAGGACAGACTGCGGCCACCCATGCAGAGTTGGTGCAGTCAGCAGCCGGGCCCTCCAGGCCCAGAGCTGGTCGAGGCTGTCCTTCAAGGGCATCTGTAGTCTCAGTTTGTGACAATCAGCAGCCTTCCCCCAGCCTTGCTGCAGCCACTGGGGTCCCATTACGGAGGACATTATGTTCTTATGTTCTTATGTTCTTATGAGCTGTCGGGTGGGAAGGGGGGAAGTGCGCAAGGGAAGCAGATCACCCTCGAAGGGCAAAAAGTAGGAGGTGTAACAAAATGTTGTTCATTTTTTTATTAAAGGCCAAGGCTCGTGGTCAATTTTTTTTTAGTGTTTTGGACATTATCTCCAGGCTGTGAGAGCCAGTTATGTTAATGACTGTTTTTTTTGTGTTTCTTTCTATAAGTTTGTCATGCGGAAATGACACACACAGAGTTTGTAAAATAAAAATGTTTTTGTATTCAAAATGTACATGTTTGGTCTTTGCAATCATTGTTGCCTTGGCCGGCTTAGGGGTTGCGGGTTGGTTTCATTCATGTTGTTCTCAATAGCAGAAGCCATTTTCTCAGCAGGGGCCTAGAAGCAGCTTGCTATCCGCCGTTGACGGACGGCCCTTCCAGTTTCGACATTGTGTGCCTCCCTCCCGCCTTGGTGCTGCTGATCACCATCCTCCTCATCTTCCTCCTCCTCTTCCTTCTCCACCTCTGCTGGTGCTCCAAGGCCTGGTGGCATTGGCTGGGTCCTGAGGATTGTCAGGTGATGCAGCATGCAGCATGCAGCACACAACAACGAAGTGGGAGACTCACTCAGGGCGAGTACTGCAGGGCTCCTCCAGAATGGTCCAGACAGCGGAACTGTTGCTTGAGTACGCCAATTGTGTGCTCAACGATGTTCCTGGTAGCTTGATGGCCCTCGTTGTACCGCAGCTCAGCAGGGGTGTTGGGCGTATGGAGCAGTGTCATCAGCCAGGTGCACAGTAGATATCCCCTGTCCCCAAGAAGACAACCACCTGGGTGATGCGGTGCCTGGAAAAGGTCTGCCACAGAAGTCTGGCGCAGGATGAATGCATCATGGCTGCTGCCAGGATAGTGGGCATTGACAGCGAGTATCAGCTGTCTGTGGTCACAGACCATCTGAACGTTTGAGGAATGGAAGCCCTTTCGGTTGCGGAAATCCTCGGCATTCTCATGCGGAGCACGCAAAGCCACATGCGTGCAGTCAATGGCGCCCTGGACCATGGGGAAGCCCACTATCCTAGCAAAGCCCATTGCATGTTCTTGCTGCTTGTCCGGGGTCATGGGGAAAGAGATGTACTCTTGTCTCCTTTTATAGAGGGCATTTGTGACCTGACGGATGCAGAAATGCACCGCGAACTGGGAGATATTGGCGATGTCCCCAGTAGCTGATTGAAATGAGCCGATGGCATAAAAGTTCAGAGCCACTGCTATCTTCACTGCCACCGACAGAGATGTCCTGCTCCTCAGTTGAGGCTGCACATCTGGCTGCAGCAGGTGGCAGAGCTCAGTGACCACCTCCTTGCTGAAGCACAGCCTTCGCAAACACTGCTCCTCAGACATATTAATGTAGGAGAATTGTTGGCAAAATACCCTGGGAGGGTAAGGTCTCCTGTACAGAGGCCTGTTGGCCCTCCTCCGTCTGGCCATGATTGCCACTCTCTCTCTGCGTCTCTGTGCCCTCCGAATCTGATGGTGCAGCAGGACGACGCCCCCATTCATTGCAGCCCTCATAGTACCTTGGCAATCAAATTAATGAAGGTCAAAAACCAAAGTACCTGCAAAGTTATGGTCAGGAGCCAAAACTATTTCAGACAGTGTTGACTCAATGCAGAAGTCTCTCTTTCTCTCTTTCTCTCTCTCTCAAAATCTCTCTCTCTCTCAGAACGAGTGGTGCAAAAATGTCTACCACAGAAAAAGCCAGGAAGAGGCCCCCTTTAAATAGCACCCCCCCAGCCCCACAGCCACTGGGTAGTGTTCCAGTCTACCTGTCTTTGCTAGCGCCAGGCGGAAAGGAGGGGGGCGCCACTCAATTTCCATTCAAGGGCGCCCCAAGGACGTTGCACGCTCGAATGATGTCAAGATCTGCGTGCGCAGGAGATCGGGCGGTATTGTTTAGCACCGCCGCAAAATGTCTGGTCAATTCTGCGAGAGGCGCAGATATCGCCTCGCCCGGGCGCTAGTTGCTTTGCGCCCCATTCGCGCCCTCTTAAGGCGCTAACGGGAGGCACAAACCAACTGAATTTTTCCCCCAATATACCCACCATATTGGTTTGCACTCGATCCTGTTTACCAGAGACACATGAATTCTACAAATTGGCGAGCCAGCCAGGAGTGCAACGGGATTGTTGTGGTCGAAACGAGTTGAGGACGGGTTTGGTCTATAAAAGTACTAGGCGTTCTTATTGGGTTGTAAAGTAAAAATGAAATGGCAGATGCATATTTTAGAGAAAAGGTTGTGAACAGTCTTTCGGATAAGTTAGGGGCTCCGGGGGCCCAAGCAGTAATCGGAATAGTGCAGGGGGGTGAGAAGAGTGAGAAGAGTTACTTTGAGATTTGGGGTGAGGTAGCTTCCCAGGTGGGTGCGAAGAAATGTAAAGTTAAGGAAGCCAGAAATAGGCTGGCTTATGCAGCCCACTTGTGTGCTGTTTGCTTGGGAGGCGAAGTTGTACTCCTGAAAGAGAGAAATGCACAACTTGAAAGAGACTTACAGGACTGGCAATGCCGACATGCCACAGTCAGTATACTTCTTCATCAAGAACAAGCCTTGGCAGATGAGGCACGACTTGCCTCAAGACGCCATCATCAGGTGTTTGAGGATAACAAGGCTTTAAAAATAAAAAATGAATCCCTGATCTCACAACTTGAGGATGCCAGGGGAGCCTTGAGAGAATTACTTGAAAAACCCCCTCTGGTGAGCACTGACCATACTCACTGCGAATTAAAAATGATAGAATTGAAGGGAAAGCTGGGGAGACAAACAGCTGCTGTTGCGGCCGTTAGTCGCCTTAAACCAGGGATCCCGGTATTAACTGGGATGATCTAGACAAGAAAAGCCCGGTGCAATAATAACCCCATCTGCCAAAATAGTCCCTCACCCTCTGCGCCTCCGCCTCCCTATCCAGGACAAACTGCCCCGGTAGAAACCAAGCATGTTAATATAGTCACTACTACCACCCAATTTGGTGACCCTACACCCTCGGATGATGAATTTGATAATGATACCTCTTCTGTAGCCTACAACCTGCCCCCAAATGAGGAAGTAACTACTACCACCAGTAGAAGTTTGACCCCGGCAGAGTGCAAATCACTAGCTGAAGAAATGGGGCCAATAAACTGGGGGACAAACAACCAGTCCCAGAGAAACTATAATGGTCAAGACACAGAGGGATTTAAGCTGACATTCATTGATGCTCTCTTACCCCCCATAAGGGGCGCTCTTGGTATTACTGTTCATCAGGGAACCCCGTGGGCTGATCTGGAGGATGCTTGCATTCGAGCTTGGGACCGAGTTAAATCGTCCCTCACCCCTACTGAGTCCAAAGTGTCGGTGGTGGAGGGTCCTCTGACTCCACAAACCCCTCCCCAGTCGGGAGACAAACGCCACGTAATCTGTTATAACTGTTATAAGCCCAGACACTATGCTCACGGCTGCCGCGATAGTCGATGTCCAAATAATGGCCCACGCTACCAACCCCCAACCCGTGAAGGTAACGGATCTGATTTGAACTCTGTGCAGCAGCAGCTCGAACACCTTTTGGCAGTAGTTGAGGCCATGAAGCACAGTCAGGCGGGGGGGCAAAACGTTTTGGCTGTTTCTCGCAGTGGAGATGCGCTCCCAGACTCACGGCCCCAGTGACAGTCAGAGGCCTCCACAGTGACCACTTCTTCTCCTGTCTGGCACCGGGAGGACGGATGACCTTTTGTCCGGGCCTCTGATCATGGAGGCCGCCGCCATGTTATGCTTGTGGATTCCGGTTCTGCCGTGACTATTTTACATGACCCCGCTCCCTTTTCCCATTCTGGCACCACCCTAAACCTCTCTGGCTCTAATGCTTCTACTCAGTTAGCTAATCAGGGATTGAGCTCCACAGTCTTGTCCATTAATGGGAATTCCATCGATGTCCTCTCTCCTGTATATATGACCACCCATGACCAGAAAGGTATCCTCGGAAGTGACACGTTGCATAAACACTGTGCTGTCCTCGACTATGCTAATGATTGTCTTTGGTGGCACTTTAATGAGGGACCACCGACACCTATTTCAGGTGCCCATTCGATATATGCAAATAAAAAACCCGAGGATTTCACCCTTCCCGGGACTGAAGACCCCATGGTTAATACATTAATTCATAAATTTTCAGAGGTTTTTGCTAAGTCCAAACATGATTGTGGTAGGATGTCGGGAGATGAGGAGATTAATGGACCCTCCCACCCTCCTGTTAAGCAGTATTCCATTCCGGCTGAGAGTAAACCTTATGTTCGGTCTACTATTGATTCATTGTTAAAGCAGGGTGTTATCCGCATTGGCAGTTTTACCACTAATTCTCCAACCTGGCCAGTTAAGAAGCCAGACAATAGCTGGCGCCTAACAATTGATTTTTCCAAGCTTAATTCGGTAACCCCAGCTTGCGCCCCTGTTGTTCGGGAGACCCCCACTCTCCTGTCCCAGATTCCACCAGGTAGCTGCTACCTTTGACATTTCAAATGGCTTCTGGAGTATTCCTGTTAAGTCAGAGGATCAGTACAAGTTTGCCTTCACTTTTGAAGATCAAAGTTATACTTGGACATGTTTACCTCAAGGCTTTCACAACGCCCCAACTATATTCCACAAATGGATGGCTCATGCACTGAAACCTTTTTCGAGAACCGACTGCCTGCTGCAGTATGTTGATGACCTTTTGCTTGCAACGCCTGACAAAAAGACTCATATTAAATTAATGGAAGAGCTATCAGACCTTCTTCTAAAAGCTGGGCTGAAAATTAACCCCAAAAAGGTACAACTGTTACAGCCAGAAGTGACATTTTTAGGGGTTTCTGTGGGACAAAAGGGACAGCATAAGATTGAGGTGATTCAGCGTTTATCATTGCCCGCATCCAAAACCGCACTTCGTTCCTTCCTGGGCCTAGTGGGATACAAGCGCTCATTTATTCCAAGATTTGCGGAGCTAGCCAAACCATTATATGAATTGTTAAAGGGTGAAGAGGACGCTGTGGCCCGTGACTGGACCACCGAAAATACAACGGCTGTGTCCCTCCTTAAAACTGCTGTTATGCAAGCCACATGCCTGACAAGCCCTGACCGAGAGAAGCCTTTCCCCCTGGAGGTGGGATCCACCGATCAGAGTCTTGCTGCTGTTCTGTGCCAAGAGGTACAGGGTAAACCTATGCCAATCGCATTCGCCTCCCGTATTTTGAATGGCGTGGAAAAGAATTTCACTCTGTGTGAGCGACATCTGCTAGCCACTATTTGGGCAAACACTTCACGTTTATTACTGGGCTGAACAAAATGATCATACATAGTCCCCACACCCCTTTGAATCTTTTACTTAAACCAGGGGGCACTTTGGTCTCTTCTGCCCGACTCAGTCACTGGACACTTCTGTTAGCTCAGAGAGATTTGGAAATAACGCCAAGGCAGACACCTCTACTACCTCAGCTCCTACTGTATGAGGGGGGAAGCCATGAGTGCCCCCTTCCACCACTGGAGTTCGACCGTCACCCCGTCTCTCCTACTCCGTTAAGTGACACCCAGAACGTCTACATTGATGGATCATCCTATCACAGGGACGGAAAGCCCCTTACTGGATTTGCAGTAGTCATGCCTGACCGAGAACTTAAGTATAAATGCATTCCCCACTCTGCCCAATATGCTGAAGTTGCAGCCCTGGTGACAGCAATCCAAATTACTCATGGCATACCTGTTAATGTCTGGTCAGATAGTGCCTATGCGATTAACACTTTGTTATCTTTACCGCTGTATGCTAGGAATCATTTTTGTACTGTTGATGGCAAGACCCTGTTCCATGCAGACCTCTTTGCTTCCCTTTGGGACTCTTTAAATTCATGATCAGCCCCTGTCTATGTTGGTAAGGTAAAGTCCTATTCACGTTGTTCAGATGTACATACCCAGGGTAACTCACAGGTAGATCATGCTGCCAAGGATGCCGCTGTTAACGGTGACCTCTGGCAAGCCCCTACCCCTTCCTTAAGATCAGCCTTGAGTATCCAAGGTGGGGACATCGACCTCCCTTCCCTCCAGTCCAGTTATTCCCCCTATGCAGTTGTTATTGCATGGCATCAGAATGGATGTCTGTTACCTCAGCCCACTCCATGGGCTGCGGACACAGCCTGGGGAAGCTGTTCCCCTGTTAATGTTCAACCCCCATATGCGGTGGCTATCATCTGATCTCCCAGTTGTCTGTGTTCCCCCATCCATGGCACCCGAAATTTTTGATCTCCTACACTCACATCCGGTAGGAGGGCACTATTCAGTTGATCCAACTGTTCAGAAACTACGCAAATTTGCATGGTATCCCGATTGCATCACAGATGTCACTCATAGGGTGAATCATTGTCTGCCCTGTTTACAGCACAATCCAAGTGCCCACACTAATCGGGCACTGTTGCGCAGTCCCCCTCCTCCCGATGGGCCGTGGACCCACCTTCAAATTGATTTTATAGGGCCCTTACCTACAGGACCTTCTGGCTTGCGGTATTGTCTGGTTATAGTTGATAAATTTACTGAATGGATGGAGGCTTTTCTATGTAAAACAAACACCGCATTGACAGCAGTTCACCTTTTATTGGGCGAGGTGATCTGCAGGTGGGGAGTGCCAATTCAAGTTGATAGTGATCAAGGATCACACTTTACTGCCCAAATTTTTGCCGAATTGCAACGGATAATGGGTATCTCGCATAAACTTCACATCTCCCATCACCCACAATCATCTGGTGTAGTGGAAAGAGGAAACTGAACTCTGAAAACTATGTTAAACAAATTTTGTGCAGATCACCCCACCAAATGGTCCAGTATGTTGCCAATGTGTCTAATGGCTATTAGATTTACCCCGCATAGCACAACTGGTATCTCACCCTACCAGGCTATGACTGGGCGACTAATGCGAATGCCAGCCCATCAGTTAACCCCTTCAGCCACACCATTAGTACAGGGAATTGCCAACCAAAAATGGCTTGAAATGGTGGTAGAGAACATAGAACAAACTAACATGTTTGTAGCTACACAAACAGGCAAATCAAAAAACCAGGCAAAGAAATACTTCGACAAGATGGTCCGACCATTTGAGTATCAAGTGGGAGATGTTGTAATGGTACTAAACTATGGGAAGAAGCAACATTGCTTCGAACCAAAGTGGAATGGCCCCTTCCCGATTATTGACAGGGCCAGTCCTTCGGTTTATCTGGTGCAATTCCCTGGGAAAAAGGGGAGGGCCAAGGTGGTTAAATGGTACCATATCAATCAGTTGAAAACTGTGAAAGAATAAGTATTCCTGGTTAGATGATAAACTGTAGCTTTCTTCACAATTTCTGTATTCTTTGTTTTGTATCATTGTCGCTTGAAATGTACGTACTTAGTCGACGTGCTAATAATTGTAAGACTGAATTATAACTGTGACTGTAATAATTGTGTTTTGTAGGTAACAGAGCTTGGGAAAAGCCAATACGATCCAGTATGAGCTGCACAATTATGTGGTACAATTCAGGTACGACATTCTCCTGTTGTCTGAGGAATTCAGTGAGCTCGTGATGCGACTGAACTCCCCCCTAAAGCAATTTTATGTTTTGCAGCAAGACAACTCGAGAATAGATATTGAAATTGACAACATCGGGGATGATTCACACTGGTGGGATATTGGGGTTTATATATCAGTTCACCCATAGGTTCGTACCATTTCACACGCTCTGGTAGTTCTCGAACTTGTAATGACAGTATATTTGATATATGTAACCTGTGTAGTAAGACATTGATGCATAAGCCAAATGTGTATCTATAAGTATGACTAACTGTACTAATGAATTAATGATGGATGAAAATCAGAGGCAATGTAGAGGAGACCCCAGGCGGTGTAAGATCAGGAAAGATAGAAGAAACAGAGGATACCCCAGGTGGGGCAGAATTGGAACGCTGGAATAGTGAATTGAACTGTCGAACCAATAATTTGGAGTTGGCACGGTTGGTAGAGGTTCGTAAATGAGAGGTCGAAATAGAGTTTTTCTCCCTCTCAAGGTGGGGACTGTTAGAAACTAGGGGTGCCTAAAAATGTACATAGCCCAAGCAGCTGCAAGTTGCTATGTATTTTTGAAAGGGGAAAAAAAGTATAAAGCAACAGCTATTGAACACTGAAAGCAGCACAAAACCATAATTCATGGGAATGTAAAAGTTCTGAGAGAAAAGTTCACAGTAGAAAAAGGGTATAAATCATAGACTTTACTTGTGAAGGTCAGAATGGTGAGATAGCGACTGGTTAATGTGCGACAGCTCTGACTGGGGCCTTGTACATGCTGGGTTAAGGGGGAGAGAGTAAAATAGAGATAAGATGGATTCCAATGGAGGAACCTTCAAAATGTAAAAAAACAAGGATGAAGTAATGAGACCCTCTGTTGGGAGGGCTTTCATCCAAACACCAAGACAAAGAACTTAAGCTGTCATTGTTTGATGAAGTTTTGGAGGATCCTCTATAGGTTAAATGGTCTTGTCAATAACTTGGCCTCAGGCCCACCCCTAAAAAGAGAATAAAAAGTGACACCCCAAGGACTTGCACACAGACTGTGGAAGGGAGAGCCGAACAGCTGGTCAAATGCTCTTTAAGAGTGATCCCATGCTCACCATCGAAGGCCCTAGAGAGAGAGAGAGAGAGAGAGAGAGGCCAGAAGCCAGAGAACTGTTCACGCATGCCAGCCATCTGTTTGATCGGGTCTGGTACAAGCTGCTTGTCATGGTCGTATGTTTTTGCTGTATTACTAGTGTGTTATATTCTGTCTTAAACTCTGATTAAACACAATATAACCACCATATTGGTTTGCACTCGATCCTGTTTACCAGAGATACGTGAATCTCTACAGGCATGGGTTATAACCAATCAGCCAAAGGAAGATGGTTATGGTTGTTGGAAGCCAATCATCTCAGCCCCAGGACATCACTGCAGGAGTTCCTTAGGGCAGTGTCCTAGGCCCAACCAACTTCAGCTGCTTCATCAATGATCTTCCCTCCATCATAAGGTCAGAAGTGGGGATGTTCGCTGATGATTGCACAGTGTTCAGCTCCATTCGCAATTCCTCAGATAATGAAGCAGTCCATGCCCTCATGCAGCAAGACCTGGATGACATCTAGACTTGGGCTGATAAGTGGCAGATAACATTCATGCCACACAAGTGCCAGACAATGACCACTTCCAACAAGCGAGAGTCTAACCATCTGCCCTTGACATTCAATGGCATTACCATTGTAGAATCCCCCATTATCAACATCCTGGAGTCACCATTGACCAGAAACTCAACAGGACCAGCCACATAAATGCCGTGGCTACTAGAGCAGTTCAGAGGCTGGGTATTCTGCGGCGAGAGGCTCACCTCCTGACTCCCCAAAGCCCCTCTATCATCTACACGGCACAAGTCAGAAGTGTGATGGAATACTGTCCACTTGCCTGGATGAGTGCAACTGCAACAACATTCAAGAAACTCAAGACGCCCTCTAGGACAAAGCAGTCCGCTTGATCGGTACCCCATGCACCACCTTAAACATCCATTTCCTTCACCACCGGCGTACCGTGGCTGCAGTGTGTACCATCTACAAGATGCACTACAGAAACGCGCCAAGGTTTCTTCGACAGCACTTCCCAAACCTGCGACCTCGACCACCTAGAAGGACAAGGACAGCAGGTGCATGGGAACACCACCACCTCCAAGTTGCACTCCAAGTCACTCACCATCCCAACTTGGACATATATAGCTGTTCCTTCATCGTCGCTGGGTCATACTCCTGGAACTCCCTACCTAACAGTATTGTGGGAGTACCTTCACCACACGGACTGCAGCGGTTCAAAAAGGTGGCTCACCACCACTTTCTCAGGGCGATTAGGGATGGGTAGCTTTGCTAGCAACTCATATATCCCCAAAATAATTTTTTTTAAATACAGTATAAGAGTATTCTGTTAAATCCCTGAGCATGTCACAAAATTACCTAGATATTGGACAGGTAAAAGCACAGTCCAGGTCATGAGGAGCAAGGGCTTTCATGTCAGTAAGGCACTGTGACTGTTGCCTCTTAGAACAATTTCACAACATAAGGGAGTACCAATAGGTATCCACATCACAATTTCTCCGCAAGGGGGAAAATCCCTACAATTTCCGCCACAATTTTATGTTTTACATGTGTTGGCTATAGCTGCAGTTTAAGTTACAACAAGCTGTGCTCCCACTGCACTCTCAGTGTAACTGCATGCTATTGGCCAACATTCAAGGCTGCATTTGAGTTGTGGGCTTCTTTGTGCTGTGCCAACTATTTTTTGAAGCCCTTGGTGAGCTGTTGCTAGTTCTCGAAGTTACCATGTATATGAATATAATAAAACATTTCAGTCCTAACGAGCTCATGCTGGGATGTATTCTTTCACACTGAGTAGAATTCATGCATGCAAAAAAAGACAGGGCTCTTGCATTTGCTGACGGCTTCCATTCCCGCATGCCTGACTTGTGATACATTGCCAATTAAAGCCAGACTTCTTGCTCATTTGATCAAATATTTTATTGTTTTAAATGAGATTCAAATGAACTCCTACCAAGCAAGTCACATTCAGCCATTAATTATTGACTTCCCAGCTGGGCCTTTTCAGCTTGCTGCTATCCCCCGAGTATTCACACTGCTCGCTGCCTCCTCTGCCCAATCTATCACTTGTACAAATGGAGACCAGCTGATGGATGGAGGGGGGAGGTGTCTTATCCTATATCTAGACTGCTGTGCAGCCTGGCTCTAGCATATATCTTCCCCATGTCAGTAGTTAAACTTCTCAGTTCATGACTCTGCTATCAATCTCAGTCCTTCCATGTGCTGCTCAGTGCAGTGAGCAGTACAGCTGCACAATAGTGAACCTAGGAGCTGTGGGCTTCGATTTTTCACTAGTCACACTGGGCCCTGGTGAAAGGTGGTGGAAACGTGTTCAGGAGCTGCTGCTCTCACTACTTGAGATTTTCTGCCGGAAGTAAAAAGAAACAACTTACATTTATATAGCGCCTTTCACGATCTCCAGATATCCCAAAGCGCGTTACAGCCAAATAAAGTATTTTTGAAGCGTGGTCACTGTTGTAATGTAGGACACGCAGCAGCCATTTCGCGCACAGCAAGGTCCCACAATCAGCAATGTGATAATGATCTGATCTGTTTTGGTGATGCTGGTTGTGGGATAAATATTTTCCAGGACACCAGGGAGAACTCTCCAGCTCTTCTTTGACTAGGGCCATGGGTTCTTTTACATCCACCTGAAAGGGAAGACGAGGCGAGATTGAGTAGACTGCGCTTATATTCTCTAGAGCTAGAAGAATGAGAGGTGGTCTCATTGAAACATACAATATTCTTACAGGACTTGACAGGATCGATGCAGGGAGGACGTTTCCCCTGGCTGGGGAGTCTCGAACCAGGGGTCACAGTCTCAGAATAAGGGGTCGGCCATTTAGGATTGAGATGAGGAGAAATTTCTTCACTCAGAGGGTGAATCTTTGGAATTCTCTGCCCCAGAGGGCTGTGGAGGCTCAGTCGTTGAGTATATTCAAGACAGAGATCGATAGATTTTTGAATATTAAGGGAATCATGGAATATGGGGATAGTGCAGGAAAGTGGAGATGAGGTAAAAGATCAGCCATGATCTTATTGAATGGCAAAGCAGGCCCGAAGGGCCAAATGACCTACTCCTGCTCCTATTTCTTATGTTTCTTATGTTCTTATGAGGCGTCGGTTTAATGTCTCATCTGAAAGACAGCACCTCCAACAGTGCAGCCCTCCCTCAGTACTGCACTGTCAGCCTTGATCTCGTGCTCAAGTCTCTGGAGGGACAACGAGCCTATTCCATTAGCTAAGGCATCAATTTTAAAATTTTTAGTTGATGGACAATGGGACGAGAGAGGCAGAAGAGACAAAACCGTTAAAATGTTTTAAATTTAAAACATAGGGAAAAGAGGGTAGAATATGTTAAGTTAGGAAAATACATATAACTAAACTTAAAATAAGAGAGATATTAGGAGGAAATAACGGGTTTGGTCCACAGGTGTCCTCTGGCACTTGCCTTAAATGGGCAATATTGATAGGTGATCCTTTAACAGTGAGTATTGGCAAGCTATTTGACTGCAGAAGGTATCACAGCTGAGCTCGATCCTGCCCTCCCATGATATCCATTTTCAATAGGTGTCACTAGATGGTAAACTGGAGCAGGAACCCAGGCTGTTTGCTTCCCCCCCTCACCCACAGGTGCCGAGACTAATTGTACCACTACTGCTGTCTCAGCCAAGATCACCTCACCCAGCGCAGACATGCAGACTTTCTGGTCTGTGTTGCTCATCTACTCACTATATAAATTTAAGGGAGCTACAATGTTTTTTTAAAATTGTTTTTGGTTAAGTATATATTAGAGTAATATTATAATAATAAAACTACCACCAACGTTTGAACAGCTTTGTTACAAGCTCTGTTCCTGGGACTAGGGACAGGGTCACTGGCAAGGCTTGTTGAAGCTAAGCTAGAGCCAGGCCTGGTTAGTACCTGGAGGGGTGACCATCAGGGAAGACCAGGTGCAGAAGGTCACGGAAAGAGCCCCGAGGAGGGGTGGTTGGGCAGAAGGAGCCCCGGGAGGGGCGGCTGGTGAGCAGGCCTGGGTGTTGGGCTGAAGATTGTCGGAATGGTGGAAATGGAATGGCGGCGCGCACAGACGCAGTGGCTTTGCTTCTCCCAGGATGGTGCTATTTACATTTAATGTTATTTGTACTGGACTCATGGGAGCTTGCAAGATCACATTTTGTTGTCCATGTACTTGTGCATTGTACAATGACAATAAAGTTGAATTATTATTATTAATTAGTGTGTGTTTCATTGTCACGGGACATGAATGTTCCAGTGTCATGTGGGCGCTGAAACTCCCGCTCATTTTTCACTCACTCCCTCTGACCAAAAGTGGCAGTAGTAACAAACATAAACAGCAAGCAGCGGCAACACGTAATTCTGGTCTATCATTTAGCAGCTCAACCATCCAGGCCAGAAATGTTTCCAGCATAGGGGAGGAAACAAGAGTGCAGCTGCTGGCCTGTAACATCTGGCATCAGAGCCCTCTGGCTGATGCTGGGGAGTGACAGCTGGAAGGCCCCAAAGATCATCCAGGGACAGGGGATGACAATCCTACCATCTGTCTCCAATCTAGCCCCGGGACTCCTAATGAAGTGCATTTCTCCTCCTGACCAGTGGCTGAAGTGAACACTGGTGATAAGTGGACTCTTTAATTGCAAAAAATGCCCTCAGCTATTAGTCATTGAATTACTGAAGTAAGCACTTCTAAAATATAATATCACTTTATCCACACAAGTGTGAATCCTGCACACTACATTTGAAAAGCTTTAATGAAAAGAGCAACCAGAGTTGCCCTGTGCCTGAAACATGGCTTAAGTTGCATGATAGAGCAGAAATAACAGCAAAATCCTGAATTGGGGTCCAATACAATTCATGTGTAGCTGTGAAGGCCGAGAGGCTACGGCATTGGACTTGAAATCCAGTGGGGTTTCCACTTACAGGTTCAAACTCTTCTCGCAGCAAATTGTTCTCTTGTATTGTTCCAACAGTTTAAGTTTGCTGCTTTTACCGATGGCCGAGAGGTTAAGCCATTGGCTTTGAAACTCTGTACCCTATTTTTATCTTGTTCGCTATTGTTAGGGAGTTCTGCACTGTAGAAGGAGTCATTTGTTGGATGAAACATTAGGCTGGGGCCTGTCTGCCCTCATAGGTGGATGGGAGGGGAACCTACGGCATTGTTCAAAGCGGAGCAGGGGAGTTCTCCAATACAATTTATCATCCACCCAAATCTGACTTCTGCTGTGGTTAGAATACGACCATGGGACAATATGCATGCATCCTGGGATGCTGGAGCAGATATAAATTATACAGTTGCAAACCCAAGGGTCCACTAGATTCTGGAGAAAGAATGGATGGAAGGTTAGATTGAGAAAGAAAATGGGCTTGTTGGATTTTCCTGCTTCTAAAATATCCTATTTCATAATCCCCAGCCTTCACAATCCTCACATTGTTAAACAATTAAAACACTGCCTAGAGTAAGTCTATTTCTTATACAGTTAGAAACCAGAGTCATTTGAATATCCATTGGATGTTCTAGATGTATTGGAAACAATACTTCTAGCGAGAGAGTGAGGAAAAGAGTGTGTGGCGGAGAGAGAGGGTGGGAGAGACAGAGAGAGAGTGGGTGGGGAGAGAGAGAGAGAGGGAGAGAGAGAGAGAGAGGGTGGGGGAGACAGAGAGAGAGTGGTGGGGGAGAGAGAGAGAGAGGGAGAGAGCGAGAGAGAGAGAGGGTGGGGGAGACAGAGAGAGAGAGGGTGGGGAAACAGAGAGAATGAGGGTGGGGAGAGAGAGAGAGTGAGGGGTGAGAAAGAGAGAGAGGGTGGGGGAGAGAGAGGGTCGGGGAGACAGAGAGAGAGGGTTGAGGGAGAGAGAGAGAGGGAGGGAAGAGAAAGAGAGGGTGGGGGAGAGGGAGAGAGAGAGGGTGGGGGAGAGAGAGAGAGAGGGTGGGGGAGAGAGAGAGAGAGGGAGAGAGAGGGAGAGAGAGAGAGAGAGAGAGAGGGTGGGGGAGAGAGAGAGAGAGGGTGGGGGAGAGAGAGAGAGGGTGGGGGAGAGAGAGAGAGAGGGAGAGAGAGGGAGAGAGAGAGAGGGTGGGGGAGACAGAGAGAAAGAGAGAGGGTGGGGAGAGAGAGAGGATGGGGGAAGAGAGAGAGGGTGGGGGGAGAGAGAGGGAGAGAGGGTGGGGAGAGAGAGTGGGGGGAGAGAGAGAGGGTGGGGGAGAGAGAGGGTGGGGGAGACAGAGAGAGAGGGGATGGGGAGAGAGAGAGGGGATGGGGAGAGAGAGAGGGTGGGGGGAGAGAGAGAGAGTGGGGGAAGAGAGAGAGAGAGAGAGAGAGGGTGGGGAGAGAGAGAGAGAGAGAGAGTGTGAGGAGACAGTGAGAGAGAGAGGGTGGGGGGAGAGAGAGGGAGAGAGAGTGTGAGGAGACAGTGAGAGAGAGAGGGTGGGGGGAGAGAGAGGGAGAGAGAGGGCGGGCACGACAGAGAGAGAGGGGGTCGGGGAGAGAGAGAGAGAGGGTGGGGGAGAGACAGAGGGAGAGAGAGAGCAGAGAGACATGCTAAAGATGGGCTCCTGAAACTTTTGTGTTTTTTGTCGTTAAAAATGGGGAAAAAAGTTCAATTTCAAGTTTAAAAGTTTAATTTTAAGTCTAAAAGTTTAAAAAGTTTAATTTAAGTTTATTTAAGTTTATTATTAAGTTTATTATTTCAACATAACCATCGACGGAAAAAAACCCGCCAAAAAAAAACCCGGAGAGAAAAAAAAAACCAGAAAAAAGGAAAAAAAACCCCGGAAAGAAGGAAAAAACCCACGAGGAAAAGAAAAGAAAAAGAAATTCGGGGAAAGAACAGAGGAGCGAGGCAAAAAAAACCCTCTGAGAAACAGCCCGAGCCCGGAGAGTGAGGAAGGGGCCTGGAGAGCGAGAAGTCGGGTAAGAGAAACAACCCGAGCCCGGGGCCTGAAACCCGGGAAAAACCAGAGAGGCCGGGCCGAGACTGAGGCCCAGAGACCGCGGGGTCGGAGAGGGCGAGCGGCCCAGAGACACCGAGAAACAGCGGCTCCCAGACCCAGGAAAACAGCCCGAACCCGGAGGGGCCTGGTGAGTGAGAAAAACCGGGGGCCTGAGACCGACGCGAGAAAACCCGCCCGGGGCGCGGAGAGCGAGCGAGTCCGGGGCGCGGAGAGCGAGCGAGTCCGGGGCGCGGAGAGCGAGCGAGCGAGTCCGGGGCACGGAAAGCGAGCGAGTCCAGGGCCTGAGGAAGTCCGAGAGTTGGAAGAGGGAAACACCGGGCCTGGGTCCTGAAAAAGTTTCATTTAATTCTACTTAATTCTATTTAAGTTTAATTCGAACATATACCATAGACTGAAAAAAAACACCGTAAAAAAACCCACCAAAAAAACCCTGAAAAAAAACACAACAAACCCGCGAGAAAAAGAAAAATAAACTCTGGGAAAAACCGGGAGGGCGAGGCCCAAAAACTGAGAAAAACCCCGAGAGAAACGGTAGGGAGAGAGAAACAACCCGAGCCGGGGGCCTGAAACCAGAGAAAACCCGAGAGACTAGGCCTGAGACTGAGGCCCAGAGACCACGGGGTCTGAGAGTGAGAACGGCCCAGAAACACTGGGAAACAGCGGCCCCCAGACCGTGAGAAACTCCTGGAGACTGCGGACTGAGAGAGGAAACCGGCACAGACCCGAGAAATGAGACAGGAACTCGGCAAAAAATTTTCACTTTTACACTAAAAACAGCCGGTACTCAAAAATGAGCGAATCAGAAGAGCTGCAGCAGCTCCCGTGCTGCACTAAGAGCAACCTCTTTCAGTTTCCCCCTGACACCAAATACAACGCAAGAAAACCGTTCAAGCAAAAGCGGATGAGAGAGAAGCCAGAAACTCTTTTTGCTGACTTGTACAAAAATGGGGATATGAGTAACCTTATTTTTTACTCAGGTCAGTCCGATGCTTGGCGCAAAGCAATCACCACACACTATCGCCGTGTTCAGCAGGAAGAAACCAAAAATGGGTTCAAACTGAAAATAAGGAAATCAGAGGAGCTTGATAGTGAAATGACAACTGTCAACATGTACAAAAACGGTACAATAATGGTGCAAGGCAACCTCAAAGACTTTGAAACGGCCTTCCAGAAACTGAGAGGATTAGTAGAGAAGGGAAGGACCAACCCCAGTGTAAATACCAGGGAGAAAGCCACACACACTCCCCCCACCACTTACAGCTCACCAGGAGTAAGGCAGCCTAGCCAGGAGGGGAGGGAGCCCCCCAGTTCTGACCAGGCACACACCCTGGGGCCCCACTGCTCCATGGTACAATTGACCAGCTCCATGGTACAATTGACCAGCCACAGTGTAACTACCAGAGAGAAAGCCACACACACTCTCCCCACCACTTGCAGCTCACCAGGAGTAAAGCAGCCTAACCAGGAGGTGAGTGAGCCCCCCAGTTCTGACCAGGCACACACCCTGGGGCCCCACTGCCACCTGGTAAAATTACAGGAGCAGTTCACCCAGCTGGAGATAGAGCTGGTTAAGCTTAAGGAGGATGTCCTTCAACTGAAAAGCGTCAAGAAAGCAGCATTTCAGCACTGAAGCAGGAACAATATCAAGAGAGGGAGATCTACAAAAGAGAGCTGACTTTACTTGGGAAGCAGGTGAAAGAGCTGCAAAAAGAAGGGGAGAGCTACAGGGGAGAGATAGCGGCATTGGCCCAGCAACTAGAGGCCAGAGACAAGACAGTGGAGAGCCCTACTGAGCAGCTGCACTTTTCCACAGAGCAACAGCAGCAGACCCACACTACAGGGAGTGCCACACAGACCAACCAGCACACTGAAGCCCAATATGCCCCCCCCACTTTGGAACCACAGCCGAGCCGCTCACAAGAGGAGCGCACACACCAGACACTACCCCCCCAGTCCAACACACAACCGGTGAGTCCAAGCGAGAGTCACCAGCCAGTAAACACCAACAAGGCTGACATTGTAATACTCATAGACTCAAATGGGAGATTCCTCCCAGAGAAAAAGCTCTTCCCTAAACATAAAGTAGACAAGATCTGGTGCCCAACATCAGACAAAGCCCTGGAATTGTTGACCACAACCCAATTAGGCTCCCCCCAACACATCATAATACACACCAGCACAAATGACCTGAAGGCCCAGCAGAAAAGGGTGGCAACGTCGCTACGAGCAGTGATTGAGAAGGCAAGCACCACCTTCCCGAACACTAGAACTACTGTTTCCACACTGTTGCCGAGAAAAGGCTTCCACCACAATACAATCCACGAGATAAATGCCAGCATAGCACGAGATTGTGAATTAAAACAAAACATGCACCTGGCCCAATATCCTACCCTCGGTGTGGAATGTCTTCGCAAACACGTCCATCTCCACAAGGAGCTAGTGCCGGTCTTTGCTAAGGCCCTGAAGGACGTCCACACCCAGACTCCAAGAGGACACCCCCCCGGCCATCAGAGACCAGCAGGGTACAGCTCAGGACCACTACAGAGACCACCACCACACCAACCAGGACCAGAGAGGATCCCCACACACACGCCATCAGAACACAACACCAATGTCCGACCTGCACCACGCCTGCCCTACAGGGGAGCAGGACCACCCCAGCCAGGCAGAGGGAGATGTGCTCAGGATGTGAGCAATACTACAGGCAGAGACAATTCATTGAGAGACATAAAGCAAATGCTCAGCATCATTTGCGCCTGCTTTATGGATCAGGAAGCATAATGACTAGTTGTTAGAAAGAGTTGCAGCTATATATTCTCAGCATTTATAGACACTTGAAATGTTCTTTTTTCCTCATTTAACACGACAAACACACACACACCTATCACAGTAAAAGACCAATCTTAGCATGAAATCCTTGTGCATCTCAACCTGGAATATCCAAGGCCTACGCTCTTCTATGCTTAGCCTGAAGAGCAGGAACTCAGAGTTCCTAGATGAAATCAAAGATCTGGACATTATCTTTTTGCAAGAAACCTGGTGTAGAGGAGAAGGGCCCACTGGTTGTCCCCCTGGGTACACAGAGCTGGTGGTCCCCTCCAATAAACTGCCAGGAGTAACCCAGGGCAGAGACTCTGGAGGCATACTGATTTGGTTTAAAGCAGAGTTTCGGAATTACATTGAATTTATAAAAAAGGGCAAAAACCACTTATGGCTCAAGATTAAGAAAGGCATCATTTCTAGCATGCAAAATGTTTTCATTTGCGCACTCTATATTCCCCCTATAGAATCCCCGTACTTCAAAGAGGACACCTTCTCCAACATTGAGAGGGAGATTAACCAATTCCAGGCCCAGGGGAACGTGTTGATCTGTGGTGACCTCAACTCAAGAACTGGTGAAGAACCAGACTTTACCAGTACTCAGGGGAATAATTACATATTTGGGAATAACCATTTTGATCTCCCTTTTCATTCACACAGGAATAACTATGACAAACAGACAAATGCAAATGGAAAACAGCTCCTGCAGCTCTGTCGAAGCCTGGGTCTGTACATTGTCAATGGTAGGTTCAGAGGAGACTCCCTAGGAAGATCGACCTATTCCTCACCTCTTGGCTTCAACACTGTAGACTATATGATTACGGATCTGGACCCATCCTCTTTCAGAGCATTCACAGTCAAACCACTAACAACACTGTCAGATCACAGCCAAATTACTGCGTATCTTAAAAGGACAGAAACAACCAACACAGAAACACAGCCCAGTAAGCTGTACAATATTAAAAAATCCTACAGATGGGCCCAAAACAGCACGGAAAAATACCAGAAAGCAATTAGCAGTCAATCAACTCAGCCTCTCTTGGACACCTTCCTGGAAAACACATACACTCACAATAAAGAAGGTGTAAACCTGGCAGTGAATAACCTAAATAATATTTTTGATAATTTGGCATCAATGTCGAACTTGAAATCTCGCAAGAGTAAACCCAAAACACAAAACCACAAAAAATGGTTTGATTCAGACTGTCATAACATGAGGAAAAAACTCAGAAAAATATCAAACCAAAAACACAGACAACCAGAAAACGAGGAATTACACCTTACTTATTGTCAGGCACTAACACAATACAAAAACACACTCAGAACCAAGAAAAAACAGTATATTAAGAATAAACTCAGCTCCATTGAGGAATCTATTGACTCTAATTGTTTCTGGGACAACTGGAATACATTACACAAAAGCAACACGACAAATTGCCCATTCAAAATGGAGACACATGGGAAAACCATTTTGAAAAATTATACCAGAAAAACACACTAAGCCCAGAGCAAGATCAAATATGTAAAGAATTGGAAAAGCTCGAACTGGCCATAAAAGATTACCAAAGCCCGTTAGACTCCCCAATAACTGAAAAAGAGCTATTTGAAAAATTCAAGGACCTGCGACCAAGAAAAGCTTGCGGTGCAGATGGCATCCTAAATGAGATGATTAAACACACTGACGATAAAATGAAATTGGCTATCCTAAAACTCTTCAACTTGGTTCTGAGTGTCGGTTACTTCCCTGATATCTGGAACAAAGGACTCATAACGCCCATATACAAAAGTGGAGACAAAGCTGACCCAAATAACTATCGAGGCATCTGTGTGAACAGTAACCTGGGGAAGGTATTCTGTAGCATCATAAACCAAAGACTTATAAACTTCCTTGAGGAGCACAATGTCTTGAGTAAAAGCCAAATTGGATTCTTACCAAATTATAGAACATCAGATCATATCTTCACCCTACACACCCTAATTGACAAACATGTTCACCAAAACAAAAGCAAAATTTTTGCCTGCTTTATAGATTTCTAGAAGGCTTTCGATTCTATTTGGCACGACGGTCTATTCTTAAAACTTATTGAAAGTGGGGTAGGGGGAAAAACATATGATGTAATTAAATCAATGTATACAAACAATAAATGTGCAGTTAAAATTGGAGACAAACAAACAAAATATTTCTCACAGGGGCGTGGAGTGGCGCAGGGCTCGCCTATCTCACCGACACTCTTTAATATTTACATAAATGAATTGGCAAAACTACTTGAACAATCTACAGCACCTGGCCTCGCCCTATATCACTCCAAGGTTAAATTCCTCCTTGTGGTGTATGTAACCTGTTCCACCTTAAGAGAACTTAAGCCTGTTCCACCTTAAGAGATGTACTACTTTCTCTGGCTGCTGTATACGTAATACCGGTGGTGACCACCGGTATATAAGCACTGTGTAGTAAGATTGTATTTAGTATAGTCCTGACCTCCAACCAGTAAAGACCTGTTGAACTTTAATCTTGTAGTCTGTGTGTTATTAATTACAACTAGAACACACAGACTTTACAGTGGCGACGAGTCAGATTCTTAACCTGCGGCAGTTATATCCACGGCGGCTTCGTCCACAGAACGGACGTCGAAGAGAGGCTTCCACCCTCATCACCCTACTGGAAGACACGTCGCGCAGCAGACATCGAGAAACCAGAGTGCAGAAGACATCCTGAACTCGAAGCCTCCATCAGCGGCTGTCAGCTATCTTCTTTCTACCTCGGTAGTGGGTAAGCCGGGCAGCGACGCGACCAGAAAGTCGGCCGCGTTGGCTGTACAGACGGGGAGGGAAGACGGAGGAATAAGGGCGGTGAGATCGATCGCGACCGGAGATAAGGGCCGGGCCGCATTCGGGCCGAAAGGCGCAGCGCGGGGACATCGATCGCGGCTGGTGATAAGGGCCGGGCCGCATTCGGGCTAAAAAGGCGCAGCGTCTGGGGGCAACTGAAGGCGCGAGAGCCGCGGTGAAGCGGAGACAGCGTCGGGGGACGGGTGAAGACCGCCAAGCGCGGGAAAACCACCATTTTGTAGGCGGAGGACGAAGACAAGAGCGCGGACGCTGCCATCTTGGATAAAAATAAAAATAAATTAAATTGCAACGATGCCTAAACATGGGAACATTAATACCTTTGATAGCAACATCGAAGATTGGGCTATGTATGTAGAACGCATACAAAATTATTGTAAAGCAAATAAAATCCCAGATGAAGAGAAAGCACTAACATTATTAAACTTAATGGGTGCGAAGACATACGGGCAATTGAAACACCTTTTATCACCAGATGAACCAGCGGATAAGACGTTCGAGGAGATTGTTACTGTCCTGAAAAATCACCTAAACCCCACGCCGCTGATGCTAGCGGAACGATTTAAATTTTACAGCAGAAGGCAGCTGAAGGATGAAAGCAATGCTGAATATTTAATGGAATTGCGTAAGCTAGCAAAGTACTGTCAATTTGGAACGAGACTGACAGAGGCGCTACGAGATAAATTTGTGTGTGGTTTATTAAAAGAAGATACACAAAAGCGATTGCTCGAGGAGAATGAGCTGACGCTTGAGAAAGCGGTCACTATGGCAGCAGCACACGAAGCCGCAGCAAGAGGCACGGCAGTAATGCAGCTACGGTCACCGGAACTCAGTACAAATAAATTGGGTTTGAGTACTGTAAAATGTTATCGTTGCGGAAAGACAATGCACGATCAGAACCAGTGTTGGTTTAAAAACCAAGAATGCAGAACGTGTGGCAGGCTTGGCCACATAGCTAAAGTATGCCGGTCAGGAAAGAAGACCAGCAACAAAAAGTCACCGCAAGGAAAATACATAAAGGTACACAAGGTGACAAAGAACAGTTCGACCGAACAGAAGTCAGATTCAGACGCTAGCAGTAATGAACTGGGTAGCTTAAGAGTACACAACGTTGGTAAGGATGCAGATCTCCAGACAATTTGGGTCACCCTTCAGATAGCAAGAGTCCAAGTAAAGATGGAATTGGACACTGGATCGGCGTTGGCGGTCATGAATAAGAAAGATTACAAAAGGTTATTCCAACATATTCCCCTACGGGATACGGAGATTATAGTGAAAACATACACGGGGCAAAGAGTGTACCCCATCGGAAAGATAGAGGTAAAAGTGGTCCACAAGAGCGAAGAAAGCCAAGTAATGGACTTATATGTGCTACCTGAAGGAGGTCCACCACTACTGGGACGGGAGTGGATTAGGAAAATGAATATGGACTGGCACTCCTTGAAGGCACTAACGGTAGATTCCGGGGAAACAGATGTCAAACCTAAACGATTGTCCAGAATATTGGATGATGCTAAAGAGGTGTTCCAGCAGGGACTGGGAACACTGAGAGGAATTACGGCAAACATCAAGATTGATGAACATGCACACCCAAAATTTTTTAAAGCCAGACCGGTACCCTATGCAATACGACCTACTGTAGAAGCGGAACTGGAAGCGCTAGAACGTTCAGGTGTACTGTCTAAGGTAGATTGGAGTGAGTGGGCTACGCCCATTGTTCCCGTTATGAAACGTCCTTCGAGCAACAAGCCAGGAGAACCAGGGAAGGTTCGCATCTGTGGAGATTTCAAAATCACCGTTAATCCGGTGCTTCACACGGTGCAGTATCCGCTTCCGCGGATTGAGGATATTTTTGCTTCGTTGTCTGGCGGGAAACACTTCACCAAGATAGGCCTGGCGCAGGCATACTTGCAGATGGAGGTTGAAGAAGAGTCACGCCAATACCTCACGATCAACATGCATCGAGGTTTGTACCGGTACAATAGGCTGGTTTTTGGAGTGGCATCGGCTCCAGCAATTTGGCAGAGGGCCATGGAGCAGGTATTACAGGGAATTCCAGGCACACAATGTTACCTGGATGATATTCTGATTACAGGTGATGGTGATGAAGAACACCTCGCAAACTTGGAACTGGTGCTCAACAGACTGAAAGAGTATGGACTTAGAGTTAATCGGCAGAAATGTGAGTTCTTCCAGAAGCGGATCTCGTACTGTGGTCATGTCATTGACCGGGAGGGGCTTCATAAGTCTCCTGACAAGATAGAGGCAGTTGTAAAGGCTCCCGCTCCGGATAATGTCTCTCAGTTGAGGTCATTTCTAGGATTGATTAACTATTACCATAAATTTCTACCAAATCTATCCACGGTACTGCACCCGCTAAACGCTCTTTTACAGAAGGGGGTACCGTGGGAATGGAGCGAAAACTGTAAGAAGGCATTTCGCAAAAGCAAAGAATTGATCACCTCAGAGGAAGTGTTGGCTCACTTCAACCCGACACTGCCTGTTCGGTTGGCTTGTGATGCTTCTCCATATGGTATTGGGGCAGTACTCTCACACAAGTTGCCAAATGGCACGGAAAGGCCAGTCGCGTTTGCATCCAAATCATTGACCTCCGCTGAGCGCAACTATGCGCAGATCAATAGGGAGGCTCTCAGCCTTGTATGGGGAGTGAAGAAGTTTAATCATTACCTGCAGGGCCAAAAATTCACACTTCTGACAGACCATCAGCCGTTGGTATCCATTTTTAACCCTAAGAAGGGTGTTTCAGTGATGACAGCACAGCGTCTCCAGAGATGGTCCCTTTTCCTAGGGGCACATCAATATCAAATAGAATTCAAAGGTACGAAGCAGCATGGCAATGCTGATGGGCTGTCGCGCCTGCCACTACCTGAAGAAGAAGAAACGACGAAAGTTGACCCTGTTGAGTTATTTCATTCGACCATCATCGAGTGTTTACCAGTCACCAATGCAAGTATTGAAAGAGAAACCAGGAACGACCCGACACTGTCCAGAGTCTACGAGGTGACAGTGAAAGGATGGCCAACACGTGGTGATCCTCTGTTACTGGCATTCTCGGCAAGGTGAGACCAGCTGTCCGTCTGCCATGGTACTTTGATGTACGGGACAAGAGTGATTATTCCTCCCAAGTTAAGGGAAAGAGTTCTAAAAGAACTGCATGAAGGTCATCTGGGGGGAGTTAAGATGAAACGTCTTGCTAGGGCTTATGTACGGTGGCCGGGTATTGACCAACAGATAGAGGAGTTGATGAAAAGCTGCGCTGGGTGCCAAAAAGTGCAAAATGCACCTCCGATCGCACCACTACACCCATGGGAATGGCCTTCAGCCCCATGGCAACGCGTACATATTGACTTTGCTGGTCCATTCATGGACTCCATGTTCCTAATTGCGGTGGACGCACATTCCAAATGGCCAGAAGTGATCAAGATGAATACCACTACTTCAGAAAAGACAATTGCGGTGTTAAGAACAATATTCGCAAGGAACGGATTGCCAGAACAGATCTGTTCGGACAACGGACCACAGTTCGTGTCGGAAGAATTCCAAAAATTCTTAAAGAAGAATGGGGTGAAACATTATACCTCTGCCCCATATCATCCGGCGACAAATGGGTTGGCCGAGAGATTTGTCCAAACATTCAAAAAGGCAATAAAGGCCATGAACGATGATCAGATTCCGCTACAGCACAAGGTGGACAATTTCCTAATGGCGTATCGAAACGCCGCTCATGCAATGACTAACCAAAGTCCTGCCATGATGTTTTATAACAGGAGGTTGCGGTCCAGGTTGGACTTGTTAAAACCAAATGTGCGGAGGGAAGTGGAAAACAAACAGTTCCGGCATATTAATAACAAGTCCACTCGAAGTTTTGAAGTAGGACAACCAGTGTTGGCAAGGGGCTATGGAAATGAAAAATGGCAGTCCGGAACAATTCGGGCCAGACAAGGACCTCTGATGTACACAGTAGATATTGGTAACAATGTGATAAGGCATCATGCGGATCAACTGGTAGAATCAAGAGCAAGGGTCGAACCCATGGTTGCGACAGAGACAACTGTGGAAGATGTTAATGAACCTGAAGCATCTACCTCGGCAGGGACTGTACCTGATGATGACGTCCAATACATAGGAAACCAACAAGAAGAGTCACCTCAGCAACAAGAATCAGAGACCACTGAAAGGCGTTATCCAGACCGAATCAGAAGGCCTCCTGAGAGACTGAACCTTTGAACTGTTTATACCTGAAGTTATATATGTATATATGTTATGATGTTATGTTAAATGGGGATATGACTATTAAGCTAAAAAGGGAGGATTGTGGTGTATGTAACCTGTTCCACCTTAAGAGAACTTAAGCCTGTTCCACCTTAAGAGATGTACTACTTTCTCTGGCTGCTGTATACATAATACCGGTGGTGACCACCGGTATATAAGCACTGTGTAGTAAGATTGTATTTTGTATAGTCCTGACCTCCAACCAGTAAAGACCTGTTGAACTTTAATCTTGTAGTCTGTGTGTTATTAATTACAACTAGAACACACAGACTTTACACTCCTCTATGCAGATGACCTGGTTCTGCTCTCACCAACTGAGGAGGGTCTACAGCGGAACCTGGATCTGCTAGAGTCGTTCTGTCAGACCTGGGCCCTGACAATAAACCCCAAAAAAAACAAAGTTCTTGTGTTCCAGCAAAGATCCAGACATCAGGGACCCAGAATAAACTTCACACTAGGAGCAACTAAAATCGAACAAACTACAAATTACACATACCTAGGCCTAAAAATCAGTTCTACTGGAAACTTTAATTTGGCTGTGAATGAACTGAAAGAGAAAGCAAGAAGGGCTTTCTATGCCATTAAGAAGTCAATCCAAATAGAAATTCCAATTGTCATTTGGCTCAAAATTTTTAAATCAGTAATTGAACCAATTGCACTCTATGGCAGTGAGGTGTGGGATCCGCTAACACAACAAGAATTCGCAAAATGGGACAAACACCCAATTGAGATCCTGCATGCAGAATTCTGTAAAAGTATTCTCCGGACTCAGAGGAAAACCACAAACAATGCATGCAGGGCAGAACTAGGCCAATATCCACTAATAATTAATATCCAAAAATGAGCCATCAAATTTTGGAAACACCTAAAAATGAGCAATCCCCACTGCTATCATTACGAAGCCTTGAAATGCCAAGAGATGATCATAGAGACGAGTCCCCTCAGTCAACTAGTCCTGAGACTTAGTGAAGTATCTGTAAAGTCTGTAGGTATTATGGCGAATTAATACACAGATTACAAGAGTAACTTTAACAGGACTTTACTATTCGAAGGTCAGGGCGAATCTGCCCAATAAATCCTGACACAGCACTTATATACCGGTGTGGTCACCGTTGGTATTACAGTATACAGCAGCCAAGATAAAGTAGTGCCACACCTAAAATAGTTCTCTTAAAGGTGGACGGTTACATACAATAGTTCTCTTAAAGGTAGAACAGTTACATACACTGCAATCCTCCCTTTTTAGCTTACAACATACTTATTCCCCATTAACATAACATCATAACATATATACAACTTATGCAAAACAGTTCACAGATTCAGTCTCTCTGGAGGCTTCCTGACTCTGTCCGGATAACGCCTCGGTGGTGTAGTAGTTTTCGGCGGGGTAGTACGTTCTTCTGGCAAGGTCGATTCGGCTTGAAGGACAGTGTCAGGTTCATCTGATTCCAGTATTACCAGATCGGAGGTAGGTGCTCTGGGTATCTCTGCTTCAACATTAGCCGTGTAAGGTTGTGTAGTAGGTTGGTCCTTTGTGGATGACCCTATGATCTGGTCAACATGGCGCCTTATTATGCTGTCACCAATGTCCACGGTATACATCAGCGGCCCTAGCCTTTTCCCAATAGTTCCAGGCTGCCATTTCTCGGTACGGTAGTCCCGGGCCAAAACTTGTTGACCTATCTGAAAGGATCTAGTTGGCCTTTCATTCATGCCCTGAAATTGCCGGTTCTCTACGTCCCTTCTGACGTTTGGCTTAATCAAATCCAGCCGGCATCTTAGTCTTCTATTGAAAAACATCATGGCGGGAGTTTGGTTTGTGACCGCATGTGTTGCATTCCTGTACGCCAACAAGAAGTTATCTACCTTATGTTGTAGGTTGATGTCTTCATTACCCATGGCCTTTATGGCCTTCTTGAAGGTCTGGACAAACCTTTCAGCTAATCCATTGGTGGCGGGATGGTATGGGGCTGACGTGTAGTGCTTGACCCCATTCCTTTTTAAGAACTTCCTGAATTCTTCGGACACAAATTGCGGTCCATTATCAGAACAGATCTGTTCCGGCAGCCCATTCCTGGCAAATATGGTCCTTAATACAGTGATGGTTTTTTCCGTGGTGGTGGAGGACATCTTTATTACCTCCGGCCACTTGGAGTGTGCATCCACCGCGATTAGAAACATTGAGTCCATAAATGGACCAGCAAAGTCGACGTGTACCCTTTGCCAAGGAGATGAGGGCCACTCCCATGGATGCAGAGGAGCTTGTGGTGGCGCGTTTTGGACCTTCTGGCATCCTAGACAGCTCTTGGTTATTTCTTCGATGTCTCCATCAATACCTGGCCACCACACAAACGCTCTTGCTAGGTTCTTCATTTTCACTCCACCCAGATGCCCCTCGTGCAGCTCCTTTAGCACCTTATGCTGAAGTTTGGGTGGAATCACCACTCTAGATCCACACATCAAGGTTCCTCGGCACACTGACAGCTGTTCTTTTCTTTGCGAAAATGCGGGCAGCGTTGGTTCGCCATGTGCTGGCCATCCCTCCACTGTTAAATCGTAGACTCGCGAGAGAGTCGGATCATTTCTTGTTTCATTTTCGATCATCGAATTTGTTACTGGTAGACATTCCACTATGGATGAGTGGAACATCTCTACCGGGTCCACTGTAGCCGCCTCTTCTACTACTGGCAACGGTAGGCGCGATAACCCATCAGCATTTCCATGCTGTTTGGACCTTTTGTATTCGATGTCATATTGGTGTGCCCCAAGTAACACGGACCACCTCTGTAGCCTTTGCGCTGTCATAGTGGAAACGGCCTTGTTAGGGTTGAATATGGACACCAACGGCTGGTGGTCTGTCAGTAATGTGAACTTCTTGCCCTGCAGGTAATGATTGAATTCCTTTACTCCCCACACAAGGCTGAGGGCCTCCCTATCTATCTGAGCATAATTTCGCTCAGCGGAGGTAAATGATCGGGACGCAAATGCGACTGGCCTTTCCGAGCCATTTGGTAACTTGTGTGAAAGTACTGCTCCAATTCCATAAGGGGAAGCATCACAAGCTAGACGAAGAGGTAACGTTGGGTTGAAATGAGCCAACACTTCCTCAGAGGTAATCAACGCCTTGCTTTTGCGAAAGGCCTTCTTACAGTCCTCGCTCCACTTCCATGGTACTTCTTTCCGCAACAGAGCATTCAGCGGATGCAGCACCGTGGATAGATTTGGCAGAAACTTGTGGTAATAATTAATCAACCCCAGAAACGATCTCAACTGTGATACATTTTCCGGAGCGGGGGCCTTCACGACAGCTTCTATCTTGTCAGGTGACTTGTGCAGCCCCTCTTGGTCAATGACATGACCGCAGTACGAGATCCGTTTCTGGAAGAACTCACATTTCTGGCGATTAACTCGAAGGCCATATTCCTTCAACCTGGTGAGCACCAGTTTCAAATTTGCGAGGTGTTCCTCCTCGTCCTCTCCTGTAATCAGGATATCGTCCAAGTAACACTGAGTGCTTGGAATACCCTGTAAGACCTGCTCCATGGCCCTCTGCCAAATTGCTGGAGCCGAAGCTACTCCAAAAACCAGTCTATTATAACGATACAAGCCTCTGTGCGTGTTGATTGTGAGATACTGGCGCGACTCTTCCTCGACTTCCATTTGTAAGTATGCTTGTGCCAGGTCTATCTTGGTGAAGTGTTTCCCGCCAGACAATGAAGCAAAGATATCCTCAATCCACGGAAGCGGGTATTGTACCGTGTGAAGCACCGGATTAACTGTGATCTTGAAGTCTCCGCAGATGCGGACCTTTCCCGGTCCCCCTGGCTTGTTACTTGATGAAGACTTCATGACGGGAACAATGGGCGTGGCCCACTCACTCCAGTCCACCTTAGACAGTACCCCTGAACGTTCAAGCTCCTCCAGTTCTGCCTCCACAGCAGGTCGTATCGCGTAAGGTACCGATCTGGCTTTGAAAAATTTTGGGCTTGCATGTTCTGCAATCTTGATTTTTGCTTTAATTCCTCTCAGTGTTCCCAGTCCTTGCTGGAATACCTCTTTAGCTTCGTCCAATATTCTGGACAACCGTTCAGGTTTGACATCTTCCTTTCCGGAATCTACCGTCATTGTGTTTAGTGAATGCCAGTCTATCTTTATTTTCCTGATCCACTCCCGTCCCAGAAGTGGTGGACCTCCCTTGGGCAGCACATACATGTCCATCCCTTGGTGATCTTTGTCCTTGTATCTCACCTTGACTTTTATCTTTCCGATGGGGTATACTTTGTGCCCCGTGTATGTCTGCAATACTATCTCCGTATCCCGTAGGGGAATATGTTTGAATAACTTTTTGTAATCTTGCTTATTCATGACCGTCAACGCCGATCCGGTGTCCACTTCCATCTTCACTTGGACCTTTGCAATCTGTAGTGTGACCCAGATAGTTTGTCGGTCAGCTTCTTTACTCACATTGTGAATCCTCAGACTACCCAGTTCCTTGCTGTTGGAGTCTGAGTCTGAATTCTGTTCATCTGGACTCTTCCCAGTCACCTTATGTACCTTTCTGTACTTCTTCTGCGGTGACTTATTATTGCTGGTCTTCTTTCCTGACCGGCATACCTTAGCTATGTGACCAAGCTTGCCACATTTTCTACATTCCTGGTTTTTAAACCAGCATTGGTTCTGGTCGTGTGTTGTCTTCCCACAACGATAACATTTCGTTGTACCTGAAGTCATTTGATCCACACTGAGTACCGCTGTCTTCCGCTGCATTTCCGCCGTGCCTCTCGCTGCAGCTTCGTGCGATGCTGCAATAAGGACAGCCTTATCAAGTGTAAGATCGTTCTCTTCGAGCAGTCGTTTTTGTGTTCCTTCCTTCGACATCCCGCACACGAACTTGTCTCTCAGTGCCTCTGTCAGATTTACCCCAAACTGACAGTATTTTGCTAGCCTACGCAGTTCAACCAGGTACTCCGCGTTGCTTTCCTCTTTTCGTTGCGTTCTCACGTAAAATTTAGATCATTCCGCTAACATCAGCGGTGCGGGGTTAAAATGATCCTTCAGGACAGCAACAATATTAGCGAAAGACTGATCCGCCGGTTTAGCTGGTGATAGAAGATGCTTCAATAACCCGTATGTCTTCGCACCCATTGAGTTTAGTAAGGTTAGAGCTTTGTCATAATTTGCTATCTTATTGACCTTACAATATATCTCGATGCGTTCTACATACGTGGCCCAATCTTCCACATCGGAGTCGAAACCGTTGATATTACTACGCTTAGGCATCTTCACACTCGTCCTGAGAAACAACAACGAAATATTTCTTTAACTTTTTTTTTCCAAAATGGCGGTTTCCCGCGCTTGTCTTCTTTCCCCCGCCCACTTTCAAAATGGCGGTTTCCCGCTTCTGTCTTCTTCCCCGCCTACTGGCGGCTTCCCGCGTTTCTTCCCCGGCGGGAGGGGTAAGCTTGTCCCTCGGGCGACGACCGCTGGCTTTCGGGGTTCGCAGCCTGCGCGTCGGCTTCAGTGCGTTCCTTGTTCCCTTTTCTCGGCAGGGCAACCGGCGCTGGGTACAACCCGTTGACGGCGAACAGTTTCAGCCGCTGGGCTGGATCTCGCTCAGTCTCCCTCGCTCGGGCTCTGTCTCTCCCACTCGCTCGGGCTCTGTCTCTCCCTCAGCGGCTTCCAATCGCGCCTCCCAGCCCTCTCGCAGTCCGGTGCTTTCCTCCCCGGCTGCAGCTGAGTTCTCCGCGATTTATTTATTTTTATATCTTCCCGCGCCTTACGATCCCGGTCGCAGCGCTTCGTGGCCTCGGTCGCTGCCCGGCCTTTTTCACTGCACTCGCACCTCCCAGCCCTCTCGCAGTCCGGTGCTTTCCTCCCCGGCTGCGGCTGAGTTCACCGCGGTTTATTTATTTTTATATCTTCCCGCGCCTTATGATCCCGGTCGCAGCGCCTCGTGGCCTCGGTAGCTGCCCGGCCTTTTTCGCCGGTCGCGGTCTAGCTGTCTCACGACGCCGTTGCGTCTCCCAGCCCGCTTGTACCGCGGCTTCCGTGCTCCACGCTGCCCCAGTCTCAGCGCCTCTGGGCCCGACTTCTGTCCGGCTCCTTTCCCCCGACCGTGGTCGAGTTCACCGCCCTTATCCTCCATTTATTTTTTTATTTTTTTTATTTTCCCTTTACTCACAGTCACCGTGGCCGACTTGCTTCTCGTGCTGATCGGCTCACTCACCACCGTGGCAGAAGGGACAATCAGTGCCTGTTGCTGATGGAAGGCTTCGTGTCTGAATTCTTCCTTCTTCCTTGCTCTGCAGACTCGAGTTTTCTCTCAGCAGAACGACGAGGGCGGGTGCCTCTTCTCGACGCTCGTTAACTGCTTCGGAAGTATTGTTGCCGTAGGGTAAGATCGAACTCGTCGCCACTGTAAAGTCTGTAGGTATTATGGCGAATTAATACACAGACTACAAGAGTAACTTTAACAGGACTTTACTATTCGAAGGTCAGGACGAATCTGCCCAATAAATCCTGACACAGCACTTATATACCGGTGTGGTCACCGTCGGTATTACAGTATACAGCAGCCAAGATAAAGTAGTGCCACACCTAAAATAGTTCTCTTAAAGGTGGACGGTTACATACAATAGTTCTCTTAAAGGTAGAACAGTTACATACACTACAGTATCTACCAACACTACTAATAATAACCAGCCGCAGGACAGTGACATCCTAGCACAGAGAATTCGACCCAACACAATTATCACTAAACAAAAGGAAAAATATTTGACCTATTGGACAGAAACGACAAAAACCCAAAACAAACTCAATTGCTATTTGGCCCTAAACAGACAATACACCATGGCTGAATACCTGACCATGGTAAAGGATAGCAAACTGAGAAATGCCTTGACAATGTACAGACTTAGTGAACATAGCCTGGCCATCGAAAAAGGCAGACACAGGCAGACCTGGCTGCCAAGAGAGGACAGGATATGCTCTCACTGCAGTCAGGGAGTGGTGGAGACAGAGATGCACTTCCTCACAACTTGCGGAAACTATCAGGACATAAGGGAGAATTTCTACCCAAAATTCACAAAAATATGCCCTGAATTCAAAAATCTGAATGACCACCAGAAACTCCCATATCTATTGGGGGAACAGAGAAAATGTGTAACTATAGCGGCAAACTATGTTACAGCTTGCCACAAGCAGAGGGACAACCAGTGACACATTAAATCTAAGAAAAGATTATATGCATATTATATGTGTGTATACCTATGTATACATGGGCATACTTGTCTATACACTGTGGCCTAGAAATTCAGTTGGTTGCGCCAGCCGGTAGCGCCTTAGGAGGAGTAGATGTCGGGCGCTAGGCGGCTAGCGGCCAGGCGCAGTGCGATCTGCGCCTCTCCCCAACTTCACTCACGATTTAGTGGCGGCGCAAAGTCTTTGCACGCGCTCAGCTGCGCGCGCAGATCCTGACGTCATTTCCTCGTGCAACGCCCTTTGTGCGCCCCAAACCGGAAATTCAGTCGCGACGCCCTCTTGTGCGCCTGGCGCCCCTAGCGACTGGTAGAGTGGAATGGTGCTCAGTCGATGCGGGGCGCGGGGGGCGCAAATTAAAGGGCACTCCTCCTGCACTAGAAAAGGCTGCCATTTCGCAGCACTCCTTCTTGAGAGACGGATCTTTGCAGAGAGACCAAGGTAGAGAGCTTTCTGCTTTGGCTCAACACTCGGACAGGTACTTGTGGCTTCAGGCCACAGCTTTCCACTTGTCTTTGCCTTCATTGACATATCATTGTTTGCTAACATATAATGGGGGCTGCAATGGGTGCAAACGCTGGCCTTCTCCATTGCATCCAAAGGGCTCACAGACGCCGTGAGAGAGTGGCAGTCCTGGCTAGACGGAGAGGGGGCAACAGGCGTCGGGAACGGAGGCCTTACCCACCCAGGGTATACCGCCAGCAGTTCTCCTATCTGAACATGTCTGACAAGCAGTGTGTCCGGAGGCTGCGATTCCGAAGGGAGGTGGTCACAGAGATCTGCCACCTGCTTGGCGGTGATCTGCAGCCACATCTGAGGAGCAGGACGTCTCTGTCGGTGGCAGTGAAGGTGACGGTGGCTCTCAACTTCTATGCCACCGGCTCCTTCCAATCCGCTACTGGGGACATTTCCAACATCTCCCAGTTCGCCATGCATTGCTGCATCCGCCAGGTGACCAATGCCCTTTTCAAAAGGAGACGTCAGTTCATCTCCTTCTCCATGGCCCTTGCCAAGCAGCAACAGCGTGCAATGGGCTTTGCAGCATTCGTGGGCTTCCCCATGGTGCAGGGCGCCATTGACTGCACGCATGTGGCTTTGCGGGCACCTCTGGAGAATTCCGAGGATTACCGCAACCGGAAGGGCTACCATTCGCTCAATGTCCAGCTGGTGTGTGACCACAGGCAGCTCATCCTAGCTGTCAATGCCTGCTTTCCAGGCAGCAGCCACGATGCCTTCATCCTGCGTCAGACTTCTGTGGCAGACATGTTCCAGGCCCAGCCTCACCCACGAGGATGGCTTCTCGGGGACAAAGGCTATCCTTTGTGTACCTGGCTGATGACCCTGCTCCGTGCGCCCAGCACCCCTGCTGAAGAGGGATACAACGACAGCCATCAAGCGACCAGGAACATCATTGAGCAAACAATCGCCGTCCTGAAGCAACGGTTTCGCTGTCTGGATCGTTCCGGTGGAGCCCTACAATATTCGCCGGAGCGAGTCTCCCATTTCGTGGTCGTGTGCTGCATGCTGCACAACCTGGCTATCTGCAGGACTCAGCCACTGCCACCAGAGATTGGAGGACCACCTGAGGAGGAGGAGGAGGAGGAGGAGGACCAGCACAGGCGGGAGGCAGAAAGTGCAAGGGCCGCCCGTCGCCGGCTTATTGAACGTTGGTTCTAGGCCCCCTCTCAGGGAATGGCTTGTGCCAATGTCAGCAGATGAATGTAGCAGCTCCACAAGCCCTCAGCCAAGCAGGGCAACCAGGACTTGCCAAAAAAACCATGCACAGTGCGATTTAAGAACATTAATTTATGGCAAACCTCTGCCCTTCCCACATTACAACCTCAAGTTGACAAGCCCCCTCCAAAAACACAAAACTAACAGTCTCAGCCTTACAAAAACAAAGAAAGACACCAGTCTCGGCCTTACAAAAACAAAGAAAGACACCAGTCTCGGCCTTACAAAAACACAACTACACCAGTCTCGGCCTTTCAACAACCACAAAGCATTTGTGCAGACCTTCTACTTTTTGCCCTGCGAGGGTGATGCCTTTCGCATCCTTGCCTGGCCCCCGCCCGCCCTGCAGCTCCTCCTCAATGGGAGCCTAGTGGCTGCAGCAAGGCTGGGGGAAGGCTGCTGAGGGTCAGATGGCGAGACGGCAGATGCCCTTGGGGGTCGGCCTGCACCAGCTCTGGCCCTGGAGGGGCCGGCTGCTGACTGCTCCAACTCTGCTTGGGCGGCAGCAGTCTGTCCAGCGGCTCGTGGCAGCTGCAATGGTGGAGTGGCAGTGTTGGCTGCAGGAATGGTGCCAACCTGGCAGATCGCAGGTGCTCCCTGGTCGCCTGATACATTGGCACTCGCACGGGCCAGCACTGCAGCATGCGCAGCAAACAGCTGAAGAACAGACTGCTGGGCTGCTGCTGCGCGGCGAGTGCCCTGGCGATGCCTGGCTGATCCAGCGAGGGTGGCAGCAGTTAGTGCCCGTGTGGCCCTGGTCTGTGTCCGCATGACAACAGCCAGTGAATGGACGGCACGACTGAGCACTTGGCTCGAAGCCGCCTGTGCTGCCGCGAAGTCCTGTAGACTCCTGGCCTGTGCTGCTCCAAATTGCTGCACACTCCTTGACAAAGACTCAATGGAGTCAGGCATCCTTGCCACTGCAGCCATGAGCTCATTGTGCCTGCGCTCAGCCTGGACGGCCATTTCCTCCAGGAGCCGCACCTCCTCTGCGCTCACCGTCGCAGGACTGGAGGCCGCACTCACCCTCTGGGGAGAAGTCCGCCGAGCTTCCCCACCCCTCCCGCGTTGCTGCAGCCCGCTGGGCCCCGGAGCTTCACTCTCCTCCGACCCTTCCCCCCGGCTCCCCTCCAGGGAAGACGTGTCCCCTTCATCGCCATGGGCTGGCGCGGCTGAGGGTGGCACTGATGGGCCGGCTTCCTCTTCCTCCTCCTCGAATTCGGAATCGCTGACAGTGGCAACTTGAGGGCCCGCCTCCTCACCTGGCGATTCGCCATCTGAAAGCAGGAAGGCACAAGAGTAGCTTTAGAGTCAGGACAGGGCGGCAGCGAGGGAGGCATGAGTGCTGCCATGCACTGTATTGGTCGGACAGTGGCAAAGGATGCTGATCTGAGGCGCAAGTGGAAAGAGGGAGGTCAAAAAGGTGATGCCCTTACCATTGGTGCCCAGAACAGGGTCGGCATCTCCACTGGCGACGGGGCCAATCAGCCGGCCTGCCATAATGCGCTCCACACGCTGGTCGAGGTCGGAGAGCTCTTTGACGTCAGGACGGCCTCCCCCGGTCTCACTTAGTTTCCGCTGGTTGTGCGCCACCTTGGCCTGCAAGAGAAAGGACGGCCTCTAAGTACAGTGTGAAGCCCTGATCTTGTCTGCACTGCCTCCCATGATCGAATAGCTTGTACAGTGTGTAAAGTGCTGAATGTGCAAGTGATTTTCATGACAGTCCCATAGCTGCTGGATGAGGGCTGGCCATTAGGGCTTTCAGGTCCCTTTGCCCATAAACTGAGGTGCACATGCAGGGATGAGGAGGACACTGGAAAGGGTACTCACCCTGACAACCCGAGTGAGGTCGTTGAACTTTTTCCGGCATTGCACAGGAGTCTTGGCAACCACGCTGTTGGAAGACACCCTGTTTGAGACCTCCCTCCAGGCTTTCCGGTAGGCGCTGGGCAGCGGCCTCCTGCCACCTTCTGGGAACAGAACATGGCGCCTGTGCTCCACTCCGCCAACCAGCACCCTCAGGTCACCGTCGCTGAAGCGCTGCGCTCTCTCCCTGGCCTTCTCCATAGCCCTGGGCGTTGTGCAGATGAAGCAGAAGTGGTCAGGCCTAGGTTGAGGGCTGCAGTGTGCAGGGCATGGCAGGCAAACAAATCCACCCTCCCCCTTTAAGAACTGACCGGCGCCAGAGTGTCTGCCGTCAATCAACAACTCGCTGCACCTGCGCTGCGCCCGACCTCGGGGGTATCGCTCAGCACCGCCGGCTTAACGCCTAAAGATAGTCGTGCATCGCCTGTTTTAGCGCAGCAGCAACCTCTTGGGGCGATGCGACTGAATATCGGCGAAGGTGGTGTGACTTTGCGCCGGGCGCAAACTTTAGCGGCCGCCCGACTTTAGCGTCCCAAACGTGGCTGTACTGAATTTCTAGGCCTGTATGTCTAGATCGGTGTTTATGTGGTCAATCATACATGTATTTCTGTGCTTTGGCAACATAAGATGTATCTTGTCATGCCAATAAAGCAATTTGAATTGAATTGAATTGAATTGAGTGAGAGAGAGAGAGAGTGAGGGGAGAGAGAGAGAGAGAGAGAGAGAGTGAGGGGAGAGAGAGAGAGTGAGGGGAGAGAGAGAGAGTGAGGGGAGAGAGAGAGAGTGTGTGAGAGAGAGAGAGAGAGAGAGTGAGGGGGGAGAGAGAGAGAGGAGAGAGAGGATGGGGCGACAGAGAGAGAGGATGGGGAGACAGAGAGAGAGGGGGAGAGAGAGGGTGAGGGAAGAGAGAGAGTGTGGGGAGAGAGAGAGGGTGGGGGAGACAGAGAGAGAGGGGTGGGGGGAGAGAGAGAGGGTGGGGGGAGAGGGGGAGAGGGTGGGGGAGAGTTAGACAGAGGGAGAGGGAGAGAAAGGGTGGGCGAGACAGAGGGAGAGAGGGTGGGGGAGAGAGGGTGGGGGTGAGAGAGGGAGAGAGGGTGGGGGAGAGAGAGAGAGAGGGTGGGGGAGAGAGAGAGAGAGAGAGGGTGGGGTGAGAGAGAGGGAGAGAGAGAGTGTAGGGAGAGAGATGGTGAAAGAGAGAGGGCAGGGAGGGAGAGAGGGTGGGACAGAGAGAGAGGGTGGGGGAGTCAGAGAGAGAGGGGTGGGGGGAGAGAGTGGGAGAGTGGGGGAAGAGAGAGAGAGAGAGGGTGGGGGAGAGAGGGAGAGAGAGAGGGTGGGGAGAGAGAGGGAGAGAGAGAGAGGGTGGGGAGAGGGAGGGAGAGAGAGAGAGGGTGGGAGAGAGAGAGGGAGAGAGAGAGGTTGGGAGAGAGAGAGAGTGAGGGGAGAGGGTGGGGAGACAGAGAGAGAGGGGGTGGGAGAGAGAGAGAGAGGGAGAGAGAGAGGGGTGGGGAGACAGAGAGAGGGTGGGGGGAGAGAGAGAGAGAGGGTGGGGGAGAAATAGAGAGGGGGATGGGGAGAGAGAGTGGGGGAAGAGAGAGAGGGTGGGGGCAGGAGAGAGAGTGAGAGAGTGGGGGAAGAGAGAGAGAGAGTGTGTGGGGAGAGAGAGAGAGAGGGTGGGGAGAGAGAGAGTGTGAGAGAGGGAGATGGTGGGGGAGACAGAGAGAGAGGGTGGGGAGAGAGAGAGCGAGGGGGTGGGGGGAGAGAGAGAGTGGGGGGGAGAGGGAGAGAGAGAGGGTGGGGGAAGAGAGAGAGGGTGGGGGAGAGGGAGGGGAGACAGAGAGAGAGGGGTGGGGAGGGAGTGGGTGGGTGAGTGGAGAGAGAGGGTGTGGGGAGAGAGAGAGAGGGGGTGCGCACCGGGGGAGGGAGAGAGAGGGTGCGGGGCAGAGAGAGGGTGAGGTGAGAGAGAGAGGGTGGGGGAGACAGAGAGAGAGAGAGAGTGGGGGAGACAGAGAGAGTGAGGGGAGAGAGAGAGCGAGAGGGTGGTGGAGACAGAGAGTGGTGGGGGGAGAGAGAGGGAGAGAGGGAGGGGGAGAGAGTGGGTGGGGGAGAGCGAGAGAGAGAGAGTGAGTGAGGGAGAGAGAGAGAGAGGGTGGGGGAGAGAGAGGGTGGGGGGAGAGAGAGAGGGAGAGTGGGAAGAGAGAAAGAGGGAGAGGGTCACAACCTGAGGACTGTTTAAAATTAAGACTGTTTAAAATTAATATTGAACGTACCAAATGAAGTACAAAGACTGTTTAAAATTAATATTGTTTAAAAGTAATATTGTATGTACCCAACAAATGTCAAATCGATTGACACCTACAGAATGTTGGAAAACTGTACCTTTTTGCTATGTAAGCTTTGGCAATATGGTTCTCTGTAAACTTTCATGCCAATAAAGCATTTTAATTGGAATTGGAATTGGAAATTGGGTGGGAGAGAGAGAGGGGGTGAGGGGAGAGAGAAAGAGGGAGAGGGTGGGAGAGAGAGAGAGGGTGTGAGAGAGAGAGGGTGGGGGAGACAGAGAGGGGGTGGGGGGGAGAGAGAGAGAGGGAGAGAGAGAGGGTGGGGGAGACAGAGAGAGAGGGTGGGGGGAGAGAGAGAGAGGGAGAGAGAGAGGGTGGGGGAGACAGAGAGAGAGGGTGGGGGGAGAGAGAGAGGGAGAGAGAGAGAGGGGGAGACAGCGAGAGAGGGGGTGGGGGAGAGAGGGTGGGGGTGAGAGAGGGAGAGAGGGTGGGGGAGAGAGAGAGAGAGGGTGGGGGAGAGAGAGAGAGAGAGAGGGTGGGGTGAGAGAGAGGGAGAGAGAGAGTGTAGGGAGAGAGATGGTGAAAGAGAGAGGGCAGGGAGGGAGAGAGGGTGGGACAGAGAGAGAGGGTGGGGGAGTCAGAGAGAGAGGGGTGGGGGGAGAGAGTGGGAGAGTGGGGGAAGAGAGAGAGAGAGAGGGTGGGGGAGAGAGGGAGAGAGAGAGGGTGGGGAGAGAGAGGGAGAGAGAGAGAGGGTGGGGAGAGGGAGGGAGAGAGAGAGAGGGTGGGAGAGAGAGAGGGAGAGAGAGAGGTTGGGAGAGAGAGAGAGTGAGGGGAGAGGGTGGGGAGACAGAGAGAGAGGGGGTGGGAGAGAGAGAGAGAGGGAGAGAGAGAGGGGTGGGGAGACAGAGAGAGGGTGGGGGGAGAGAGAGAGAGGGTGGGGGAGAAATAGAGAGGGGGATGGGGAGAGAGAGTGGGGGAAGAGAGAGAGGGTGAGAGAGGGAGATGGTGGGGGAGACAGAGAGAGAGGGTGGGGAGAGAGAGAGCGAGGGGGTGGGGGAGAGAGAGAGTGGGGGGGAGAGGGAGAGAGAGAGGGTGGGGGAAGAGAGAGAGGGTGGGGGAGAGGGAGGGGAGACAGAGAGAGAGGGGTGGGGAGGGAGTGGGTGGGTGAGTGGAGAGAGAGGGTGTGGGGAGAGAGAGAGAGGGGGTGCGCACCGGGGGAGGGAGAGAGAGGGTGCGGGGCAGAGAGAGGGTGAGGTGAGAGAGAGAGGGTGGGGGAGACAGAGAGAGAGAGAGAGTGGGGGAGACAGAGAGAGTGAGGGGAGAGAGAGAGCGAGAGGGTGGTGGAGACAGAGAGTGGTGGGGGGAGAGAGAGGGAGAGAGGGAGGGGGAGAGAGTGGGTGGGGGAGAGCGAGAGAGAGAGAGTGAGTGAGGGAGAGAGAGAGAGAGGGTGGGGGAGAGAGAGGGTGGGGGGAGAGAGAGAGGGAGAGTGGGAAGAGAGAAAGAGGGAGAGGGTGGGAGAGAGAGAGGGGGTGAGGGGAGAGAGAAAGAGGGAGAGGGTGGGAGAGAGAGAGAGGGCGTGAGAGAGAGAGGGTGGGGGAGACAGAGAGGGGGTGGGGGGAGAGAGAGAGAGGGAGAGAGAGAGGGTGGGGGAGACAGAGAGAGAGGGTGGGGGAGAGAGAGAGAGGGAGAGAGAGAGGGTGGGGGAGACAGAGAGAGAGGGTGGGGGGAGAGAGAGAGGGAGAGAGAGAGAGGGGGAGACAGCGAGAGAGGGGGTGGGGGAGAGAGGGTGGGGGGAGAGAGATAGAGAGTGGGGGAAGAGAGAGAGTGATGGTGGGGGAGTGAGAGGGAGAGCGAGGGGAGAGAGAGGGTGGGGAGGGAGAGAGAGGGTGGGGGGAGAGAGAGGTTGTGGGGAGAGAGATAGAGAGGGTGTGGGGGAGAGAGAGAGAGAGGGTGCACACCGGGGTAGGGAGAGAGAGGGTGCGGGGGAGAGAGAGGGTGTTGGGAGAGAAAGAGATAGTGAGGGGAGAGAGAGAGAGGTTGGGGGAAACAGAGAGAGAGTGGTGGGGAGAGAGTGAGGATGGGGGAGAGAGAGATAGTGAGGGGCGAGAGAAAGAGGGAGAGGGTAGGGAGAGAGAGAGAGAGAGAGAGAGAGAGAGAGAGAAAGGTAGACACAGGCAGACCCGGCTACCAAGAGATTACAGGATATGCTCTCACTACAGTCAGGGAGTGGTAGAGACAGAGATGCACTTCCTCACAACTTGTAGAAAATATCAGGGCATAAGGGAGAATTTCTACATAAAATTCACAAAAATATGCCCGGAATTCAGAAATTTAAATGACGACCAAAAACTCCCATACCTACTAGGAGAAGAGAGAAATTGTGTAACCTTAGTGGCACACTATGTTACAGCTTGCCACAAACAGACGGACAACCACTAAATATAAGAAAAGAGTACATACAAATTATATGAATGTATATTTATACACTCAGGGATATATCTGTTTATACACTGTATGGATAGATCTGTATTTTTTGTGTTCAACCATGAATGTTTTTTGATGCTTTGGCAACATAAGATGTACCTTGTCATGCCAATAAAGCGATTTGAATTGAATTGAATTGAATTGAATTGAGTGAGGGAGGGAAGAGAGAGAGAGAGAGAGGTTGGGGGAGAGAGAGAAAGTGAGGGAGGGAAGAGAGAGAGAGAGAGAGGTTGGGGGAAACAGAGAGAGAGAGAGCGTGGGGGGGAGAGAGAGTGAGGGGGAGAAACTGAGAGGGAGGGAGCGACAGAGAGAGAGGGTGGGGGGAGAGAGAGAGAGAGTGGGGAGATAGAGAGAGAGAGAGAGAGAGAGAGTGAGGGGGGAGAGAGAGAGGGTGTTGGAGACAGAGAGAGAGAGAGAGTGAGGGAGGGAAGAGAGAGAGAGAGGGTGAAGGAGAGAGAGAGAGTGAGGGGAGAGAGAAAGAGGGAGAGGTTGGGGGAGAGAGAGAGGGAGTGAGAGAGAGGGTGGGGAGACAGAGAGAGAGGGGGTGGGGGAGAGAGAGAGGGAGAGAGAGAGATGGTGGGGAGAGAGAGAGAGAAAGAGAGGGTGGGGGAGAGAGAGAGTGGGGGAAGAGAGAGAGGATGGGGGAGGAGCGAGGCAGAGAGTGGGGGAAGAGAGAGCGAGAGGGTGGGGGAGAGAGAGAAAGAGTGAGGGGAGAGAGGGTGGGGGAGAGAGAGAGAGAGAGGGGGAGAGAGAGGGTGGGAGAGAGGGTGGGGGAGACAGAGAGAGAGAGAGGGTGGGGAGAGAGAGAGAGAGGGTGGGGGAGCGAGAGAGAGAGGGAACGAGAGGGTGGAGGAGAGAGAGGGAGAGAGGGAGAGAGAGGGTAGCGGAGACAGAGAGAGAGGGGGTGGGGAGAGAGAGAGAGTGAGGGAAGAGAGAGAGAGAGAGGGTGGGTAGAGAGAGAGAGAGAGAGAGGGTGGGTAGAGAGAAATGGTGGGGAGCGAGAGAGAGAAAGGTTGGGGAGAGAGAGAGAGAGGGTGCGGGGAGACAGAGAGAGTGAGGGTGGGGGGAGAGAGGGTGGGGAACGAGAGAGGGTGAGGGGGGAGAGAGAGAGAGAGGGTGCGCACCGGGAGAGGGAGAGAGAGTGTGTGTGGGGGGAGAGAGTGGGTGCGGGAGAAAGGGATTTGCAAACTGAGAGACAGGCTGTTAAAAGGCAAGAAAAGTTACTCTATCTCTGGTGACATATTTCTATTATTATCTGTATTCATTTTTTATGGATGTTTTCCAGTATTTAGCTTGGTCAGAGGCCCATTTCCACTCCTTTTAATTATTCACCAGTGCTCACATATTCATCAAGAATTCATGATCATAAATCCCACTTACAAAAAGTGTTTAAATTTGCGTTTAAATCAATTTACCCAAGTTGGACAGGGGCAAAGAATCAGCGCCTGAGTGTCACTACGGTGGCTATTCTCACCAAGGCACACATTGGTCTCCCCTCTAATCCTCTGGCACTTTCTCCACCTTTCACCTCTTTTAAAATCCTAATTTTCTACTGCCCACCCCAAGCTCTACCCTGAGTTTCTCCTGAGATAGTCTTCCTCCTTCTCTACCTCAGCCTCTGCACTGAGCAACTCTTAGGGGGAAAAATTCAGTTGGTAGCGCCACCTGTTAGCACCTTAAGAGGGCGCTAAATGGGGCGCAAAGCAACTAGCGCCCGGGCGCAGCGATATCTGCGCCTCTCGCGAGATTGAACGGACATTTTGCGGCGGCGCTAAACAATACCGCCACGATCTCCTGCGCCGACAGAACGTGGTGTCAGTCGAGTGCGCAACACCCTGTTAGCGCCCCGGACCGGAAATTGAGTGGTGCCCCCTGCCTTATCGCCTGCCGCTAGCAACGACAGGTTGAGGGGAGCATTCTGCTGTCAGAAAGGGACTAGGGGAGCGCTATTTAAAGGCGACCGTTTCCTGCCTTTGTCGGTGACATTTTTGCACCACACATTCTGAGAGAGAGAGAGAGAGACTTCTGGAGAGATTCAACGCTGTGTGAAGGAGTTTCGGGTACTGAGCAGCACTTTGCAGGTTGATTTTGATTTGCCCTTCCTTGTATCGATTTAGAAGAGATTATGGGGTCTGCACTGTGAGCTCTTTTCCTGGTTCTCTCCATTGTTCTTTCCAGCAGATTTGATGTACAGGTCTCTCCAGGCTGAGATTCAAGGCTGCAATGAGCAGGATGTGGATGCAGAGCAAGATCAACCCTCCCCTTTAAGATAAAAACAGAAAATGCAGGAGAAACTCAGAAGGTCAAGCAGCATCTGTGAAGAGAGAAACAGATTTAACGTTTCAGGTCGATGACCATTCGTCAGCACTCCCCTTTAAGAACTGGATGGTGCCAGTGTGTCTGTGTTACATTGCTGACTGAAAGCACATGAGCTTCGCCAGTGCTCTGAGGTAGCGCCTCGCTCCTCTGCCTTAGCACCTTAAGACAAGTGTGTAGCACCTGATTTAGCGTTCCAATCACCTCCAGGGGCGATAAAAGCCAAGTTTGCTGTCGGAGGCGATAATTAGCGCCAGGCCCTAAACTTTGCGCACCGCCAATAATAGCGCCCCAAACGGGGCGATACTGAATTTCTCCCCCATCTTTGATGATTTCATAAGAACATAAGAATTAGGAGCAGGAGTAGGCCATTTGGCCCTTCGAGCCTGCTCCACCATTCAATAAGATCATGGCTGATCTTCTACCTCACCTCCACTTTCCTGAACTATCCCCATATCCCTTAATTCCCTTAATATTCAAAAATCTATTGATCTCTATCTTGAATATACTCAACGACTGAGCCTCCACAGCCCTCTGGGGTAGAGAATTCCAAAGATTCACAACCCTCTGAGTGAAGAAATTTCGCCTCATTTCAGTCCTAAATGGCCGACCCCTTATTCTGAGACTGTGACCCCTGGTTCTAAACTCCCCAGCCAGGGGAAACATCCTCCCTGCATCTACCCTGTCAAGCCCTGTAAGAATTTTGTATGTTTCAATGAGATCCCCTCTCATTCTTCTAAACTCTAGAGAATATAGGCCTAGTCTACTCAATCTCTCCTCATAGGACAAGCACCCCATTCCAGGAATCAGTCTGGTGAACATTCGTTGCACTCCCTCTATGGCAAGTATATCTTCCTTAGGTAAGGAGACCAAAACTGTACACAATACTCCAGGTGTGGTCTCACCAGGGCGCTATATAATTGCAGTAAGATATCTTTACTCTTATACTCAAATCCTCTTGTAATAAAGGCCATCATATCATTTGCTTTCCGAATTGCTTGCTGTACTTCATGTTAACTTTCAGTGATTTGTGTACAAGGACACCCAGGTCCCTCTGAACACCAACATTTCCCAACCTCTCACCATTTAACAAATACTCTGCTTTTCTATTTTTCCTACCAAAGTGGATAACTTCACATTTCTCCACATTATATTTCATTTGTCATGTTCTTGCCCACTCACTTAGCCTGTCTATATCCCCTTGAAACCTCCTTGCATCCTCCTCACAACTTACATTCCCACCCAGCTTTGTATCATCAGCAAACTTGGATATATTACATTTGGTCCCCTCATCCAAATCATTGATGTAGATTGTGAATAGCTGAGGCCCAAGCACTGATCCTTGCGGTACCTCACTAGTTACAGCCTGCCAACCTGAAAATGACCCGTTTATTCCTACTCTCTGTTTTCTGTCCGTTAATCAATCCTCAGTCCATGCTAGTATATTACCCCCAATCCCATCAGCCCTAATTTTGTTTAATAACCTCTTGTGTGGCACCTTATCGAAAGCCTTCTGAAAATCCAAATATATCACATCCACTGGTTCCCCCTTATCTATTCTGCTAGTTAGAACCTCAATAAACTCTAACAGATTTGTCAAACATGAGTTCCCTTTCATAAATCCGTGTTGATTCTGCTCAATCCTATTATTATTTTCTAAGTGCCCTGTTACCACGTCCTTAATAATAGATTCTAGTATTTTCCCAACTACTGATGTCAGGCTAACTGATGTCAAATGCCTGCTGCTGATTAGTAAATTTAAATTAAGAAAGGACTTCATCCCAACTGGTAAGAAATAGTCCAGGCAGAGAATTTTTCAGGTGGTAAGGTCTTGGAAAATAGGCCCATACATATTGTTTAAAAAAAACACACGCAAGAGAGTGATTAGAAGGCCTGCCTAATGTTCAGGTTTGTGGTTCTCCTGTGTCTTATAATTATTACCACCTGTCCATTATACTCCATCTAATTGAAATTAGGAATAGTTCATTTTCCCTGAGCAGAATCGTTGCGTTAAGACTAAATCCAACACGTTCGCGCCTGGGTGGCCCTGGAGATGGAGCACGCAGTGTCCGCCGGCACGCTCGAGGCCTTCCATGACCGGTGGGCACCGCAGGGACTGGAGTGCATCATCACCACTGGCAATGAAATTTTAAATTAATTTGTTAAGTCTCAGTTGTTGTAGAAAAAAAATTAAACAAAAGAGAAAAAAAAGAAGAAAAAAAAGACGAAATCCAAATATTGCCCCCACCCCCCCAATGCCCTCATTTGGAAACCTTTCATCAAACAGCTCCACATATGACTTACAAACTAGATCAGTGACCACACAGAGTTTTAGATTCACTGTGCAACCCGGCACTACGCTTATTTATTCTTTATCTCCTACTTTGTATTCAGACTGTGTAAAATGAACTGGCTTATCTAGCCCACTGGATATTCACAGTGAGGTCTGTGTGCTGCTAAAGCATCCTTGTGACTTGGCTCAACAAGTACCTTTATACTGTGCACACATTTGTTTTTAAAGGTCAAATTTTAATGGCCAAGTTAAAGTAGGGCAGTAATCTTTTCTTTTTAAACGTTATTTTTTTCCACAGCAAAGCAATTGTGATCGAACCATAAACACGTCAGAAATAGTTCATTTTCCCTGAGCAGAATCCTTGCCGTAAGACTAAATCCAAATCTTCCCATCCCCATGCCCTCATTTGGAAACCTTTCATAATGGTATACATACTGGTATTGAAGGGCACCCAGCATGTGTGGGACATATTCGAGCAAGAGCCATTGCCTTCGGGATAGATGGGGAGAAAAATTGAAATAGGTAGGTTTTAAAAGTAATAAAAAGGGCTTCCCACAGTTGGCGTTTAAAAAAAAATGGAATCTATAGTTTGCATTGTGTATCAGTGAGAAGTCACAGGTCATGTACCCTCCCTTTTGCTCCACTTTATGTAGCAGTGAGCTTCCTCTTGTTACAGGACACACCTGGGAGCATTTGCTGTTGCTCCAATTGACTTGGTTATCTCACCCCTCCCTTCTCTCTGTTGTCATCTCACCAGTGCAAAATAATATCAAAGTGCTCATTAAACTGAGTACAGTTATAGCACAAGCACAGGAAAAGAGATTGTTGGCAGTGAGTCGCAAGGTTCAACTGAGTGGTTGTGAAAACATCAGAAACCATAAGAACAAGGATTAAGCAGTGACAGGAAATAAAAGTCAAATGTTGGGGTAAACTCATTGCTGAATATATGTTATGCTTTACAATGTCTGGCCTTGTTTTATCATGCTTAATTTTTAAGTTTTTTCCTTGTGTTACCTGGTGGCCACAGCTTAGGTGAAATTATAGTAAAGGTGATGGCGTAAGGCTCGAAGATAGATAGATTTTATATATAGATATATAGCCTGTGATATTGCACTCTTGTGAATTAGGAGCGATGCTGCTTTATAAAATCATAGGGTGCTATTTATGAACAAAGTGTGATGAGTGAGCCAGTGACTGGAGCCCGATTATATAGGTGGGGGGAGGTGAGGCACCAGGGCCAGGGAGAGACGTGGCTGAAGAAAACTTTTGGGGGCAGGCAGGAGGCCAGGACTGTGAAATTGTTGGGAGAGAGAAAGTTAGAGGAAAAGGGAGACAGACAGAGAGAGCAATAGAGAGGGATAGAGCGAGAGAGAAAGTTTCCATAATTTATGGTTTACATTGTTCGTGGCTCCACTTTTCCATCAGTTTTAGAAGACAAGGTAGACAGGTCATTTTGGGTGGAAATTGGTGGGCGGTATTGCCCAGCCTTCACTTTCATTGCAACCCCTCCTCTTTCACATTCCCACTACCCTTTCCCATTACTATCACCCCCTCATGCCCATCATTATCCCTATCGCTTTAACTTTGAACTATACACACAATCCCTGGATTCTTCCCTTCTGCTTGTTCCACAGTCATTCACCTCACCCTTAACCTTCCATCCACTCCCCTCACTCCCACTCAGTCAACCTAGGAGTAGGAGGTGTGAAAACAGAAGATCTTTACCCTCAACCAGTTTCCCACATTGCCTCCCAATCCGACCCCCCCCTTCCGATTTGTTTCCCTCAAAGATTCATTTGCTATCAAAATTCAACTGACTTTTTAAAATCAAATTAGAATGAGGAAAGAACCTGTCTAGCTGTTTATTTAGTCATGTCTCTCACTGTCTATCTCTTAATTGACCCCTCTCTCATTTCTCTCTCTAAATCTCCCTTCTCTCTCAACCCTTCAGGACATACATGCAGACTTATGATTTTTAAGGAGATATAGATAGTAACAATTTATATTATAAAAACTTTACATATCTACTTCATACAGAAATAGTGAGCCACACTGCTTGCAACCATTTAATTGAGCTCTGCAAACTCACCCAATAACTAATGAATGCTTAACACCAATTAGATTTTGTAGGCTTATAGCATACCTGGGGTATGAACGACCTTTATGAGGCATCCTAACAGCAGACAGGCATCAATTAGTCACCAGTTTCATCACGTCGTGAGCAGCGGAGAATTTTCTGTTACTGAATGAGCCCTGGACTCCAAAGAAACAAGACAATAGTTGAAGTAGTAACAGAAGATGATTAATTAGTCATTAATAATTAGTAATTCACTCCATTGAATTACTGTCTTTCTCTTGACTTTCCCTTTTCCCTATCAAGGGTTATAGGACAACAATGTAAATTGAGGATTTTTTGTTCCTGTCCAAAGCCTTCCTTGCCCCTGGCACCAGTTTGATTAAATCAAGGAATCCTGTAGGGAAATGCTGTGGGTTTTGAAGCTGGGACCCCTAGTAGTGCACTTTGCTGCATAACCTTTAAGGAAAATGTAGGCTGTAAAGCTTCATGACAGCACTGCTGAGACTGAGGGAGAGGGGCCAGAGCTAGTGATACATGACTAAGTGTTCAGCACCACAGAGTGAATAAATTCAGACTGAGGACAACTGTACTGATGCTATTTGAGTAAAGGGGAACAGTGCAGAATCTCACAAAGTTCCAATTTCTGTTAGAACCTGGGAAGGAGAGTGGATGTCATTTTCATGTGTGAATTTTATTTAGAACCCACAACACTTCCCCAGAGTATTCCTTTAAGAAAACGAGGGATTTGCATTTATATAGCACCTTTCACGACCACTGGACGTCTTAAAGCGCTTTACAGCCAACAAAGTACATTTGAATTGTAGTCACTGTTGTAATGTTGGAAACGCGGCAGCCAATTTGCGCACAGCAAGCTCCCACAAACAGCAATGTGAAAATGACCAGATAATCTGTTTTTGTTATGTTGGTTAAGGGAGAAATATTGGCCAGGACATCGGGGATAACTCCCCTACCGTTCTTCAAAATAGTGCCATGTGATCTTTTACGTCCACCTGAGAGGGCAGATGGGGCCTCAGTTTAACATCTCAACCAAAAGATGGCACCTCCGACAGTGCAGCACTCCCTCAGCACTGCACTGGAGTGTCAGCCTAGCTTAATGTGAATCAACAATCTTCTGACTCAGAGGCGAGAGCGCTACCCACTGAGCCACAGCTGACACTTTAAAATGAGAACAATGTCATGGAAAGCAGGACGGAAAAGACTTCAAAAAAACTGTGACCTGAATATAACTTTCAGACCAGGACATTTAAGGGCCGAAAATCCACAGCCCACGCCTGCCCCAAACAAGACCATTGACGCAGGAGGGGCTGGGGCTGGGGCTGGGAGTGAGGACTTCCTTCTGCAGTCCTCAGAGTGACCCAGCATTTAATTGGCGATGGTGCCGGCAAACAAAATGGTGGTTGTGGGCCCCACCTGGCAGTGGCCTGGACCCCTGAAAAGAAAGTTTAAAAAAAAAACGAGCGTTCCTTACAAAGGGGTTCTGCGTGAATCAATCTAAGTTCCTTCCATGGATGGACCTGGCAACCGCCCACCCCCAGAACCAGCAAAGCTGTGCCGGGTTTTCCAGCCTTAGAACTGGCGGGACCCCCGAATGTACATCTAGTGGGACAGCAATCAGTACTCCCAGTCCTGGCAGCCCAGAGTGGAGCCCCGGTAAACTATCCTGGTCGTATAAGGAAATATATTTTGTTATTACTAACTGTTGAATCACATCATCCAGTGAACTAATCATTGAAACCACCCCCGTAAATTTTCAGAACTTTGTCCTTTTTATTCAGTTGAACAATTTTGATACTTTGTGAAGAGTACAATTTATTTGTGAAATACATTTTCACTGAAAGTACGTAGACTGCTGTGGGCCAACGTTGTGTCTGGAGGCTTTTTGGTAAAAAAAAATAAAAGGCATTTAGAGGAGAAAGTATTTGTATGAGATCAAAACTTGTCACATACTTCACTCTCCCTTTCAAATGGGTGCTAGCGATTCTGGCGTCTTTGACTAAGTATTGTTGTATATCTTTTCTATAGTTGGCTACATAAGCACAATAAGTATTTGAATAGTTCTTATCTCAACTTTGTAAATATTTAACTAAAGTAATTGAGCCTGATAAATAGAACATATTGCACAATCGAGCTATTTTCACAGCTTGAGACGCCACAAGGATTGTGTTCTGTCACTGGCAAGACATCAACACCCAGCAAAGTGTTCTTAATTTCACACTGTACCCTTGGACATTTTTTAACATGGCTTATTTGATTCCTAGTAGGCACAGTTTGTACTTGTATGGTGTCTAATGGCTACTTACGGGAATGTGCTGATTAACAAGTTTCTAGATTGGGTATAAAAACAGACGAGTCGGAAATGCTCAGCAGTTCAGGCAGCATTTGTGGAGAAATGAAAAATAGGTTAAGTTAACTTTTCAGTTCTAAGACCCTTTTTGTTTTTTGTTTTATATGTTGCTTGTCTTGTTTCAACGATTAGTTCACTGGATGATGTGATTCAACAGTTAGTAATAACAAAATATATTTCCTTATACAACCAGGATAGTTTACTCCACTCTGGGCTGCCAGGGCTGTGATTACTGATCCTGTCTCTAATCCAGTGTTGTCCAGTAGAAATTGTTGACTAGCCACAGGTACGACTACCGCGACACCGTTTTAGCCACCTGCACTAATTTGAGTAGAAACACCTTGCATATACTCACAATACAGGTAAATGAACTACACGTGTACATTTACTTAACAAACATCTACCACCATTCAGTAACCAAGGAAGTACAGCATTCAACAATTAAAAAAACACTTGCAAACTCTGTTATCATCTTACCATTTTACCAACAATCACAAAAAGGTTAACGTACACACACACACATACGCCATGCAAATATGAGCAGTGAGATCACATGCCCAATGTCAGTGTCTAACACTCATTTTTTATTTACTAATCAGAAATGCAATTAGCCACATCTGGATTCCCAATTAGCCACGTGGCTAATGGCTAACATATTGGACAGCACTGCTCTCATCTATTGCTTCCACTGCTGAGTGAGTCCTGTCGGGCATTAGGATCAGATTCTTTGCACCACTTCCACCACCATTCTGGCATCCATGTCTTTAACAACTCTTCTCATAATGTAGGATGTGTACAAAACAAATGGAAATCTATCTTCATGGTAGCAATTGCTGTGAGACTCAGCAGACCATTAGATGTGCACCTGTGTACTCCAATCCCCAAATTAAAATGTTTCAATTGTGCCAATGTATCACTTTTGAGTAAAACGTCATCTTTGTGTTGTCTGACCTTGTTAAGCCTGGCCTTGCATCATACATTTTTAAAACATTCCCCTTTCTGTCACCTGACAAAAAGCTGCATGGCAAAACTCAGTGACTACAATGGTTGGAGAAAATTGTGCTGGTGAGGGAATATACAGGCTCCAATATGAAGACTTCCAGTGGGAAGGTTTGAAGACGATAAGAAATATGAAGCAAAAGCAGGATACTGTGGATGCTGGAAATCTGAAATAAAAACTGAAAATGCTGGAAACACTAAGCAGGTCAGGCAGCATCCGTGGAAGGAGAAACCGAGTTTACGTTTTAGGTCAATGACCTTACATCAGAAAATGAAAGCTGTTTTTCCTTCCAAAACACAAATCCACAGCCATTCCAGGTGCCACCAACACTTGGAGGTGCTGGGTGGACTCTCCCTCTCATCTGCCGACATGTCTGGTTTTTGTTCACTAACTCCCCTGATAGAGCACTCACTGCATTTTAACTCTCCATGAAACTGGCTGCTGGTGCTCTGGGAATGCCTGACTAACCTGCTGACTTGAATTCCTGTTTTTTCTTCCACATTTATTGGGATTTTTTGGATGGGGCAACAGCAATTCTGAGTAATTAATGAACACTCAAATCAAAGCTCTTGGTTGAACAGTGGGACTGGAAGCACCTTAAACAATTGCGTTAAAATGTACAAGTGCTGAATTCTGGTGTCTCAGAATTGCTGAGAAATTCCATTAAATTGGTGCTACAGACTATTGGATTTTTAAAATATCAATATCGCTCCTCCGAGCCCTTTACTAGAAGGAGCCTTTTGTGTAGAAAATAAGTACTCAATTCAAAGACTGTTGAGACAACTCCATTTTATGATGTCTGTGCCATGCTGGAAATTACTGGAGGGGAATCAATCAGCGCCATCGGTGCTATCCATTGTCATTAGTACATGAGTATTGATCTACACAGTCAAACAACAGAATGCCACTGATGTTGCAGCAGAAGTAACAAGAAAGGGATCTTCACTATTTTTGTAAGGGTGACCTTTATATTGGCATTTATAACTAAATGATGTTCTCAGTAACCAAACATTTGATTGAAACATAGCTTATTCTTTCATATGCGAAACTGAAGTGGCTTAATCATATGTGCACAGTTCCATTTCATTTATTTGTATGGGGGAAGAGCAGGGATGATAACTTGGTGGCAGCCAATGCAGCCTCTTATATTTGTATACGTTATCTAGCTCTTTAACATTTTTACCTCATTTTGTGAATTATTCTTCTCTTTTCCCCAATAAGATTCTTAAACCAGCAGTTATTAGGTGTTCTAGAGTGGAACAGATTGAAAATTAATCCATCCTCCAATGTTCCTAACCTTCCTTTGCAGGTTGGCTTACAATGGCCTGATGGTATAATGTTGAACATTTCTATGTGAAGGAATAAGCCATATTTCAGAAAAATACACCATCATATGAACAGAATTCTGATTTTATTAATACATGAAATACTGGGTTTAAAAATCTAAAGTCTCAATGACACAAGCTGTGCAAACAGGCTCCTGAGATGGGATGGTTTGATAACACAAAAGTTGTAAACACCACAAGCTTTTGAAATGGGAATTGGTTAAAAACACTAAAACAATGGCCCTACTGAAATAGTAGTTTGGTGCTTCCAGAAGGTCTGGAGTTTGGGAGAAACACAATGGAATGACCCAAGTAAAGTGTTAAAAACTTACACTTCGAACAGGAATACAGAATATTAAAAAACATGTGCCTTTGTAAAAGTAACATCAAATGAAACAGGAAACACGATATAATATAACCAACTAAGATGGCTAGGGAAACAAACACCCTAGTTGAAGTGTCTTTAATTTACATGTTATAAATATGATACCAACAGAACACTTTGAAGATATGACTTCAATAGATGCACCAAGCAATCACATGGTATTTGTATTGAACATGGAACACCATGGAAACAGGAGTCTGTGGTTGTAACCAGTTAAGGTGGTTTTAGAATTGAATGGAAGAACTTCGATAAGAATGGCATCAAATAAATACTACTGTCATCTTGTGTTTTATGATAAGTTTTTGAAATACCTAAACAACAGACAGAAGTCTGCAAGCTAACAGTTGAATTGGCAGTAAGTATAGAGAAAAGTCAACAGGAAAATGACTAGAGATAATTAGTTTACATCAGCAGAAAACTTCAAAGGATAAACCACTAAAAAAAGGTATAAAAATAGAGCTTTTCAGATAGACAGTCAGAAGTCGCCGGAAAGGGACAATGCGATTCTCTCAACTTCAGAGGCATGCTCTGTAAGTTTTTAACTCTGAGTCTCGGAGATCAAGGTACTTTTAATTTGATTTTGGTGGATATTCTGGATTAGAATTAAGAATAAGAAATGTAAAAATGTACGAAGTTAAGATTTGAGAATAAGAATCTCTGAGGATAAGAAATGTAAGCTATTTGTTTTTGAACTGTTAAAGTTGCGATTGACTCACAAACTGTTAACTGTATGTCGGCTCTTAAATAAATCTATATATTTTTAGAATTGTCTTACAGAGTATTTCTGTATCAAACTCGTGAACTCAATTTCTGTACACTCTTTTGTAAGGAGTTGCAGAATTCTGGGGGGGGGTTTCCGGACCCTCATAATATCCTGAAGGTTACAGTCTAGCTAAACTTATTAAAAGTGCTATCCGGAGGATGGTAACATCTTCACGTCATTCCTTTCCTTTAGGGAGAGAGAGCCTGGATCTTTAGTCCCAATTAAGCGTCTTATAGAATTCAGCTATCTCTAACTTTAGTTGAAGGTGAATGTCTGGGGAATATGCCTGATCTGGGGTAGCCCGAAAAGGGCTAGGACTAGTGATGTAATAAAACTCACTACACACTTGGTTTGAGTATAAAGCAAGGCTTTAATCAACTTGTTTCAAAACATGGAGGTCTAGTTGTACTTCACTCGTTCCTGTCTTACAAGATGTCCCTGGGCAAGCTGGGCCCACGCCCGAGTATTTATACTCCTTGGATGGCGCCACCAGCTGGCCGTCCAGTGTTATTTCATGAGTAGTTTCTTCATGATGATGAGATTTATAACATTCTTCCTGCCTAAAAGATTTGGAAGTCCGGCGGCTTCCTCCTAACGGATTAGGCAGACCACAAATAGCCGCAGTCCTTTACATCTTTGTTTATGGCTGGAAGGCATGTCTCCCCGGACCGTGTCTTGCTCCCTGGGCTGCTTGATCCATACTGGTAGATCGACAGGGCCCGTGTCGCCTTGATCGACCTGAGGGAGACTGGGGAGATCGTTACTTTGGGTGCGGGTCCCCACAGGTGCAGAGCTGGCTTCATCTTGTTTGATAGCTGGGGATTGACCGGCATCCTGGCTTCGGGTGGCCATCCCACGGGAAGCGCTCGGCTCCCTGAGTGGATCCGGTGGAGTAGCCCGCAGATCTCTTGATGTCCCAGGTAGGGCATCATCTTCAAGGGAGCGCAGAGTGTCGGCATCATTACAGTGGGTCCCTCTATCAGTTGGGTCCGTGGGACCGGCTGGACAGGGAGCCAGATCTCGGAGCAAAACGGTGGACTCCCGGCCATCAGGGTACTGCACGTGTGTGTACGTGGGATTAACGTCTGTGAGTTCCACCTCGTTGACGAGGGGATCGTTTTAGAAGATCGGACGAATCTTCAGAGCAGCATGGGGCCGGGAGCTGCCAACCATGATGGTAGGGATGTCCCATGAGTGGAGCGACGCTGGAACCTGAAGAATCGCTCGTGAGGTGTGACATTGGTGGACGTAGAAAGAAGAGACCTGATGGAATGCAACACGTCAGGGAGCATAGTTTCCCACTGCTGGTCTGGTAGGTTGCGTGACCTCAGTGCAAGACGAACAGCATTCCAAATGATAGCGTTGTATCTCTCAACCTGCCCGTTACTGATGGGATGGTACGGTGTCGTTTTACTTGTGGCAGTTCCCCACAGAATTGGCTGTACCGCAAAGGGAAAAAACGTGATCGAGGCATTTGATCATTGTGGAAGTAAACATATTGGGACAGGGGAAAGCAAAGGGAAAGCGTGAATATTCGTCCACCATAGTAAGTAAGTAGGTGTTTCACGTTGAGGAAGGCAATGGCCCTTTAAAGTCAATGCTGAGTCGCTGCATAGTATGTATGAGCGAGCCATTCGATGGACGGAAGAATTGCAGTTTTAATTCCACACAAATTTTACAGGAGGAGCATGTTCTTTTCACATCTTCCATAGAAAATGGGAGATTTTTAGATCGCACAAAGTGCAACATACAGGTAACGCCAGGATGGCATAAGTCAGTATGAAGATCCGCAAGAGTCGAAGTTGACATAGAAGAGCAGAATGCCCACGTGAGGGTATCCGGGGCCACATTCTCTTTGCCGGGTCAATAATGTATGGTGTATCCAAAGGCGGCCAATTCCATCCTCCAGAGTTGTATTTTGTTATTCTTGATCTTAGTGCGTTTTCAGTTATCCAGCATAAAGGCCACGGAGCGCTGATCGGTTATAAGTGTGAAATGGCGACGAGCGAGAAAATGACTCCAGCTTACGTACAGCTTCGATGATGGCCATAGCCTCCTTCTCGACAGGAGGATAATGGAGCTCGCTACCCTGCAAAGTTCTGGACAGAAATGCAACGGGTCGACCACCTTGATTTAAGTTAGCAGAGATCGCCACCTCTGATGCATCGCACTCGACCACGAAAGGGAGATTTTCATCAATGGAACGAAGCATGGCTTTTTCCAATTGTCGCTTGAGGAGGTTGAAAGCTGAAATAGCCGTTGCCTCCAATGGAAATGACTTTGCGTGAAGCAAGGGCTGGATCTTGTCGGAGAAGTGGGGTATCCACTTTGCATAATAGGCGAACATGCCGAGTGCCCGACGAAGAGAGCCGAGATTCGTAGGGGGAGGGAGCTCCTGAAGCGGACAAAGTCGCTCCGGATCCGGTTTGATGACACCGTTGCCCACCCAGTAGCCAAGGATGCTGACTGATGGTACTGATTTCACAGATTTGGACTCATTTAAGGTTAAGTTGCGACGACGAAGAACGGCAAAACATTTCTGGAGGTTGGCATCGTGCTCCTTCTGGTCATGACCAGCAATGGTGATATTATCTAGATATGGAAAAGTGTCCATTAAGTTCTCCTGTTTGACTAGGCTATCCATTGCCCGTTGAAAGACGGCCACCCCATTGGTGACCCCAAGCGGAAGGCGACAAAACTGACAAAGCCGACCATTGGCCTCAAAGGCCGTATACTTTTTGTCAGAGTCCTTTAACGGTACTTGATGATATGCACTCTTTAAATCAAAAGTTGAAAGTACCTTGTAGTTGGCAAGGTTATTGACCATGTCATCGATGCGTGGTAGTGGGTAGGCATCCAGGTCGGTATACTGGTTAATAGTTTGCGAGTAATCGATGCAAAGATGTTTCTTGTGTTGCTTCAGAGGATTTTTAACAACGACGACTTGAGCCCACCAGGAAGATGAACATGGCTCAATGATACCGTCAGCTAGAAGGCGAGAGATTTCTGCCTCGATAAAGGATTGATCATCTTGGCTGAAAAGTCGTGATTTAGTGACTGTGGGCTTACATCGGGGGGAAAGAATGGGAAACAAGGAAGGCTTGTCGAGTGAAACCGCTGAAAGCGCACAAAACAGTACTTTGGAAATAGTAAGCTCCAGCTTTGACCCTCCAAACTCAAAAGTGAGTCTTTTATGTTGTTTCTGGAAATCCTGTCCCAGGAGCACATCACTGCATAGGTTTTTGAGCACCCCAAGCCGGGTGGAGAAATAATTGTGGCCATTGAGAATAAGGTCGACAAGACAAAAGCCGGAAGAATTGGTGGTCAGTGTCGTCAGAGCCATTGCAATTTCCCTGTCTGAGGGGTAAATACGCAGTTTTAACTTACTGACAGCCCACTCACTAATGAAGCTGTCAGAGCTGCATGAGTCGATTGGTGTGCTCAAAATGTGTCCATTTACCGAAACCTTCGTGGCTGCATGGGACAGACTTTGGGGAAAAACAGCTGTGATGGGAGGAGGGGCAGTTTTACCCTTGACAGCTGTGACCTTAGTAGTGGTTCTTGGGGGAGGAGCTGTAACCTTAGTAGTGGCTCTTGGGGGAGGAGCAGTTTTATAGATAGTAGCTGCAAAACTAACAGGAGCTCTCGACCGGTATACCTTAGAAAGGTGGCCTTTCTTACTAACAGAGGCTCTTGACTGGCATACCTTAGAAAAGTGACCTTTCTTGCTGCAATGATTGCAGGTTGCGTTACGAGAAGGACAAAATTTCCTATAATGGAACGCACCTCCACAGAAGAAACACTTCCTTCCAGATTGCCAAGATGCCGCTAGGGCAGGGTCGTCATCAGTGAAGGCTTCTAGGGTAGGGTTGTCATCAGCCAGGTTGGAGTCATCATCCGTGAGGGCTTCCGCCCGAGGCCTATCGAAGGAGTCACTAAAAGTGATAGCAGCAGCCCGTGCATGTGGTGAAAGATAGGTATCTGCATTCCTCTTTGCTAAGTCTGGAGAACATGCCTGGTCATAGGCAGCCTGTAACTTAAGGGTTTTATTCTCCAACAGACGCTGGCATATGAAGGGAGATGCAATCCCATTAATAAAGGAATCACCAACTAACTCCTCCTGGTACTGCTCAGCTGTAACAACTTTAAGTTACAATCCTTGCTGAGCCTGCGAAGTTTCTGAAGGAATTCATCAAGTGATTCCCCGGGTTGTTGTCAAGTTGTGGCCAGTAGATGCCGAGCAAAAATTTCGTTTGGGGACTTGACATACAGCTGCTGTAGTGTTTGGATAGCGGTGTCTTAGTCTACACAGTCTTCGATATAATCAAACACATGAGGGGATACATAATTAGCAAGCATTCGTAACTTATTAGGAACATTCTCACCACACTCCTCAAGGAAGTTGCTAAAGGTACGATACCAGTGTTTCCATACCTTAGTAGCTGTAAGTGAATTCGGGTCGTGGTCGATACGGGCGGGTCTAAGTAATTTCTCCATGATGGATCGATTACTTGTCTGAATTCCCTTCTATGGTTCGAGTCGTAGCTGGCTGTTCCCGAAAACACCCAAAGCGTGGAGTCGATATCAAGTTGATTAAATTGACGTAATAAAACTCAATACACACTTGTTTCAAAACATGGAGGTCTAGTTGTCCTTCACTAGTTCCGGTCTTACAAAATGTCCCTGGGCAAGCTGGGCCCACACCCAAGTATTTATACTCCTTGGACGGCACCACCAGCTGGCCGTCCAGTGTTATTTCATGAGTAGTTCCTTCATGATGATGAGATTTATAACAACTAGTAATTATCCCTTCATCTAGGGCATGATGACACGATGGGTTCATGTCTGCCTTGGCATCACACGATGTTGATTAGTTGCCAGCTGCTGAAATAGCCAACACTTCACCTAGGGCCAACACTACATTTAACAAGTCTAATTATTTGTTCTATATTAAGATCAAAACACATTAAACCATTTTTTCCTCAAATTTTCTTTCCCAGGACCTCAAAGCTGTGTATCTCGAACCTCAGTCTTGCCTACCTCCTACATCCTCCATTTTTTTGAAAACAACGTCTGGCATCTCCAAACCACTACTTGACTTACCACATCAACCTTTACTACACTTTTCAACCATGGTGATGACTTGTACCATGGCTTTGGCCTTCTACTGAAGTATTTTAATTATAAAATAAACACTTTTCTAAAGAACAGGGATAGCTTATGAACAGTTGCATTCATTTACAAGATATTCACTAAATATTTTATTTGTGATGGATGATATTAATAATTAACTGATCAATATTAATACTTTATAATTATGGGATTGAAGGGAAATCTCTGATGTGCTCTGGTGATTTTAGTATATGACCAAAATGCAGCAATGTTTTCTGAGTTCGAGAGAGAAAAAAGTCACCCATGATTCCTGCTCCCGCTCACTTTCTACTAGTCCCTGCTGTGTCAATCTGGATTCATTGAGGACAGTGTCAGGCTTAAATTGATGCTTCCTACAGCCAACAAGCTTGCCAACACTCATGCTCTGCACTCATGGAGGTGGCTTCTTGAGCAAGCATTCCCTGGGCCTGTGGAGCCATATTCCAGTTTGCCAGTCATTGTCTATGGGAAGAAAGGGAACAAATTGCAGAAAGAAAAAAGGATGTGCACATCCTCTCAGTCAGGCTAGGTGGACTATGAGAGGGAATAAAATTGCAGGAAAAAGGGGAATCTGGTCCCCAAAATATTCCCGTTAAAAAGGAAAAGACTTTTCAGTGTAGATTTTTGTGCTCGTCAATGTAATAAAACATTTTGCATTTCACGCGCTCAGGTCTAGCATCAAGCACTCCCAGGCCCTGTATAACATGGAGTAATGATCGCCTCTGCGCGGCTCCAAACTTAGAAGCACGGCTCTATTTAGCCAGTGTTTTTTTCCATTTCCAACACCAGCCCTTCAATAGCCTCTGAATGTGACTGCTGATTTATTGGTAGTTAACATGAATTTGGGGGCTGTTTTTTTGTTGCTGGGGATTGGGTTGAGACCACCAAACTCATTTCACAAGAGGATTCTTACAGCCAGCAAAGGAAACTTTCACCCTATTAGGGTCGATTGATTTTGAACACTGGTCTCAGAGGTAAAAGGCTGGTGTCCATTGCTCCTGATCTTTCCAAGCATTTTTTTAAAAAGAAAAATCTTACAGTATGACCAATGTAGGTGGAATAATATTTTGATTATTGCAAGTGGTGTGCTTTCAATGGCGATTTAATCGATTTAAGTATCCAAACTCATTCTCAAAAAATATTATGTTTGGCAGATGTGGTAAGTTTATTTTATTTGTTTCTTTCAATCTGCTGACTTCTTTTAAAGTGTGGAATTTGTCTATAGAAAAACACGAACATAACTAGGTGCATTATAATGGCTGCTTTGTATTCTGTGTGGTGTTAGCAATTCCACTGTAGCTTCAGACAATTGTCCTGAACTTTGGAAAATACTGAGACTGGAGGGAAATGGCATTCAGCCAGCCATACTATAGGAAAGAGACTGAAACCACTCTGTGGCCTAGAAATTCGGTTGGTAGCGCCAGCGATTAGCGCCTAAAGAGCCCGAGAATTGGGGCGTTACCCAATGTTCGGGCGGGCGCAATGAAGATAGCGACACCTCCCATATTGACTATACATTTAACGCCTGCGCTAACTGTTAGCGCGCGCCCGCGTGCGCAGGCAGATCATGACGTCATTTCAGTGTGCAACGCCTTTTAGGCGCCCCTGACCGGATATTCGGTGGCACCCGGAACCTTTGCGCCTAGCGCTATTAGTGACAGTTCGATGGAACGTTACCAGGCCCTTCTCGGAGTCGGGGGGCGCTATTTAAAGGGGACAGCTCTAGTATAAAAGCTGTAGCCACTTGGCCTGTTCATTGTGATCATTGCTGGAGAGAGTTGGTGAGCTACTGTGGAGCAGATTTTTTGGAATTTAGCCTTAGAATACTTGGGACCTTCAGACCTGTCCGGAGCAGTTGGAGCACTACACCTAACAGTGTTTTGACCGACTAGCATCGGAATGGGAGCTGCTTTGGAGGGCCACGTCCTCATGGCCGGACACTGTGAAGGGGCAGAGAGACGGTGGGAGAGAGGGCCGGGATTGGCCAGAAGGAGGAGGGGCAATGGAGGTCGGCCAATCCGAGGGTACGCTGCGAGGGTATTCAGGCAGCAGGTGTCATACCTTGACATGTCGGAGGAGCAGTGTGTGTGAAGTCTCCGATTCAGTAAGGAGGTTGTAACTGAGCTGTGCCACCTGCTTGCTGAGGATCTGCAGCCGCGTCTACGGTGCAGGACCTCTCTGTCGGTGGCCGTTAAAGTGACTGTTGCCCTCAATTTCTATGCCAGCGGATCCTTTCAGTCAGCCACTGGGGACATTGCGAATATCTCTCAGTTTGCAGTCCATTGTTGCATCCGGCAAGTGACAGCTGCCCTTTATAGAAGAAGGCGTCAATTCATCACCTTCCCTCTGACCCTGGAGAAGCAGGCGGAGCGCGCGCAGGGCTTCTCTACAATTGCGGACTTCCCCATGGTGCAGGGGGCGATTGATTGCACACACGTGGCTTTGCGGGCGCCATTACTGAATGCTGAGGACTTCCGCAACCGCAAGGGGTTCCACTCCCTCAATGTGCAGCTGGTCTGTGACCACCGCCAAATGATCATGGCAGTCAACGCCCAATTCCCAGGGAGCAGCCACGATGCCTTCATCCTGCGGCAGACCTCAGTTTGTGACCTTTTTGAGGGGCCGGCTCGCCCACAAGGCTGGCTTCTTGGGGACAAGGGCTATCCTCTCTGCCCATGGCTCATGACACCACTCCGTTTGGCTGCCACCCCAGCAGAAGAGCTGTACAACAGCAGCCATCAGGCGACCAGGAACATTCGGGGGGAGCCCTGCAGTACTCACCGGAGCAAGTGGGTCACATCGTCGTCGTCTGGTGCATGCTCCACAACTTGCCGATTCGACGCACCCAGCCAATGCCAGCTGTCCCTCAAGGTCCAGCAGAGCAGGCGGACGAGGAGGAGGAGGAGGACCATGCGGACGAGGAGGAGGAGGAGGAGTAGGAGGAAGATGGGAGGGCTCCTGAAAGTGGAAGGGCCATCCGTCAGAGGCTCATCAGGACTCGGTTCGAGGCCCCTCTGGCGGAATGATGGGTGTCATTCGTCCTGCGCACTTCGGATCTTTCAAAGCCTCTGAAGGCCAGCATGACTGTAAATAGTAACGTGTACCATTGCAAATTAAAACTTTTCTTCATTGTCAAAAAAGTCCTTCCTTCCAGCATAACAACGTCATGTCAACAGAAACCATAACTAACAAAATAACAGTTAACTCTTCGGCAAAGCCGCAAAACTAAACAAACCATTTCCAACAATCACAACAGGTGAGGGAGTCCTTAAATTTGGCCAAAGAAACGTCTCAGCACCTCCCTCTACTGCTGGCCCCTTGATGGAGAACGACTTCTCTTTCGCAGTCGGCCCCTTCCCTCCCTGCTGCTCCTACGTAATTGAACCTCAGTGGCGGGGTCAAGGCTGGGGGATGCCTGCTGACTGTGTGGAAGCGCAGAAGCCCCTGAGGGACGGCCTGGATGACGTCTGGTCTTGGAGGGTGCGGACGCTGGCTGCTTGATCTGAGCATGGCTGGAAGCAGTGTGCCCTGCAGGTGGTGGCTGCTGCACTGCAGACGTACCAGCGGTGGCATGAGCAATGGTCACCTGCCAAGAGGTCACCTGCCGAGAGGACACCTGCACCATGGTCGGACGACACACTGGCTCTCTGAGGGGACCGGTTCGGCTCATCCGCCACAATGGACTGCTCCACTGATTCCTGGCCTTGTATGGTACTGGAAGGGCCCGGGGTGATCCTAGCTGATGCAGATAGGGTGGCTGCAGTGAGAGTTCGCGTTGCCCCAATCTGGGTGTGGACGAGGCCAGCAAGTGACTGCGTGGCAGCAGTGAGGACCTGTGTGACAGGTGCCAGTGCTTCGGAGAAGCCCTGGACAGCTCTTTCCATTGCTTCGGACAAGGCCGGAGCAGTCATTCCACTGCCTCGGACAAGCCCTGGACAGACCTTTCCAGGGATTGTCCGAAGCTCTGAACAGTCCTTTCCATAGCAGCCTCGAAGCCCTGGACAGTCCTTTCCATAGCAGCCTCGAAGCCCTGGACAGTCCCCTCCATTGCTGCCCCGAAGCCCTGGACAGTCCTCTCCATTGCTGCTCTAAAGTCCAACACACTCTTTGCCAGTGTTTCTATCGACTGAGGCATCCTCCCCACTGCAGCCATCAGCTCAGTGTGCCTGAGCCAGGCCTGGGTGCTCATTTCAGCCAGGCTACGCACCTCCTCTGCACTCTGTGCAGCAGTCATCACTCCCTGCCTTGCCCTCCGGGGAGCCGGTGGCCGAACTTGCCTACCCCCTCGCGTTGCTGCAGGCCGCTTGTTCCGGCAACTGGCTCATCATCAGAGCCCCCACCCTCCCCTCCAGGGAACTACTATCCCCAGTCTGCAGATGTGTAGGCTCCCCTGAGGCTGGAACGGATGCTCCGGCTTCCTCCTGATCCTCGCCTCCGGAGGCACTGGCACTGTCAGCTTCAGGGCGCAGATCCCGAGTTGGTGATGCAGCATCTGAAAGCAGGGAGGTGGAAGAGTGGCTTTAGCAAAAGGACAGGTTGGTGGCAAGGCATGCCAGATTGCGGCAAGGCTCTGACATGGCTCCACAGTGAGAAAGCATGCTGGCGGGGGGACCAAGTGGAAGGAGACAGCTGTAAAAGGTGAGAGCCTTACCCTCGCTGTCGACAATGGGGTCGGCAGCTGCAGTGGTAACAGGACCACTCAGACGTCCTCCAAGAATCTGGTGCACTCTCTCCTCGAGATCCGTGAGAGTGACCACTTGTGGAGGTCCGCCACCGGTTCGACGCTGGTCCTTGCGGATCGTCACCAGCTTGGACTGCAGGGGAAAGAAGGGGAAGTTCAGTTACATGATGCACTGAGTGATCATCTCATGCCCCCCATGGTGCAAGAGCCCTTACATGATGCCTTGAGAGATCATCTCATGCCCCCCATGGTGCAAGAGCCCTTACATGATGCCTTGAGTGATCATCTCACGCCCTCCATGGTGCAAGAGCCCTTACATGATGCCTTGAGAGATCATCTCATGCCCCCCATGGTGCAAGAGCCCTTACATGATGCCTTGAGTCAAATGTCCATGTGTGTGCCCAGAAAGGGTCATGGGTGCTTGCTGACAGATGGCCATTGGGGCATCATGGCAACAGGGTGCGCGAAGTCAGGTGCAGATGGAGGGAATCAGAAGTTTGCATAAACAACACTCACCCTAACGACCCGAGTGAGGTCGTTGAATTTCTTCCTGCACTGAACAGGGCTCCTGGTCGCCATGCTGCTGGAGTTGACCCTCTGAGAAACATCCCTCCAAGCTCGGCGGTACTCCTTTTGATTCGGCCTCCTGCCATTGTCAGGATACAGAACATCTCGACGGTGCTCCACTGTGGACACCAACTGCTCCAGAGCCTCAGTGCTGAAGCGCTCTGCTCTCTGTCTCACCTTCTCCATCCTGACCAAGTTTTTTGCGCCAGAGAAGGGCAAGCGCCGATTCTGAGGCCTACAGGGCGTTGAGTGTGGAAGCTGAGGCTGACTGACCCACCCCTTTAAGAGCCGGCCGGCGCCTGGAAGTCTCGTGGTTATCGGTAATTGAGATCAACTGTGCTGCGCCCGTCCGCGCCGATATTGGGTAGCGCCAGAAGTTTTGCGCCTTAGGAGGCCCGTGCAACGTCTGAATTTGCGCCTCAATCCCCTTTGGGGGCGATGCAACCCAATATCGCGCCAGGCAGCGATAACTTTTGTCTGGCTATAAACTTTGCGCAGCGCCAGTTCTAACGCCTCAAGCGGGGCGATACCCAATTTCTAGGCCTGTATGTCTTAGAGCACTGGCCTTAACATGGCAATATTAGAGTAGAAATAGATTTCATACATTAAAAGATACCCCTTTCTATGTTAGCCTTCAGGTACTATTTCCTCCAGAATGCACTTTACCTGATATTGCCAATCATTAAAAGTTGTTTTAAAATGCTGATATATCACTGATGTAGATAAGCAGAGGTGGCCAAGTATAAAAAAAAGGCCCTCCAACAGAACCCCCTAGTTTCATGGTGTGGATTCACTGCAGTTGTGAGCTTCCCCATCCAGAGTATTCTTGCAAGCCAAGCGTGAAGGCTTGTTTTCCATCCACAAAAATAGTATGAAGGGAAGAACTTCAGATGGTGGTCACAGCAAGTCTCAGCGTTTTGAATTTGGCAATTCTAACAGGGTTTGACTGTTCCCACAATCTCTTTAAAGAAACCCTCTAATATTTAACATTTAAAATCCCTAAATTGTGCATAATGTTATTCTTGAATGTGCAGCCTTGATGTGACTATTCTTATTCTACATTCTTTAAAAATGTGCAAAATTCAATGAATTTCCAGCAGATATGAACTAATAAAGCAAAAAACAGCAATTTTATCATCAAACATTGGAACTTTTCAGAGAGGAGGGAAGGGAGGATCGTGGATTTTAGTGAAATGTTTATTCTACTGCCTTCTAAAGTTGAGGAGGATCACTTTAAAGCACATGATATAACCAGTAAGCCCAAAATATAGTGAAGAGAGTTGTCTCTCTAGTCCCTAAGCTCACTACAATTTAACTGGACATTGGGCATAAAAAGACTTGCAGGTCATATGGCGTGAGAGCTAACTTACAGGAAAGATTTGAGATGTGAACCTGCTAGAAGTTTTCAGAATAAGGACACAAAATTATATAAAACAAAAACAAAATACTGCAGATGCTGGAAATCTGAAATGAAAACAGAAAATGTTGGAAGTACTTAGCAGGTCAGGCAGCATCTGTGGAGAGAGAAACAGAGTTAGCGTTCGTCAGAACTGGACAAGAGCAAAACTTCTTCAAGGTGGCACTCTTAAATTGTAACATTTGCTCTAGCCTAGATTTTCCGATTGCCTTTAATGCTGATAGTAACATGTTTAAAATGATGCCAGTAAGAAAATGCAGGCTTGCATTTATATGTAGTGTGTGTGTGTATCTGTGCGTGTGCGTGCGCGTGTGTCTGTGCGTGTGTGTCTGTGTGTGTATGTGCGCGCGTGTGTGCGCGCGTGTGTGTGTGCGTGTGTGTGTGTGTGTATGTGCGTGTGTGCGTGTGTGCATGTGCTTGCGTGTGCGTGTGTTTGCATGAGTGTGTGTGTCTGTGCGTGTGCGTGTGCGTGCGCGTGTGTGTGCGTGTGTGTATGTGCCTGTGTGTGTGTGTGTGCATGTGCCTGCGTGTGTGCATGTGTGCGTGTGCATGTGCGTGTGTTTGCGTGAGTGTGTGTGTGTGCGTGTGTGTAAATGATTTTAGTGTTTGATGGCTCAATAGATACTCAGAAGATTTAAGAGATAGAACAAAGAAATAAATCCTCCAGAATGCCTCCCATGCACTCTCCGTGGTCCTGGGTTGGCACAAGGTGCTTGTGACAGCCTATGTTACCTTTTACCTTACATTTCAAACACACACATCATTAAGATATTTTAAAGGCTGAGAGCAAGAATTTGGAAACTGAATTATTTAAGTTTTTAAAAAATTAAGTTACATTCATAAAGATAAATTCAGTGGTATGCTTTTTTAACCTCAGTTTTCAAATATATTAATAGTATGCAAAATGTTACCCTATTAACATCCAATCAACCTAATATATGAAACGAGGCGATACAAATTCCATCCTTCATCAGAGAAAGGCTAATTTCTTAATCAGAGAAGGTCCTCAGAGAAAATTTATGAAGGAATTTCCCCTCCACACACAATATCCCCCCATCCCCAGTCTGCACTGTCAGGCACACACTCCAACAACAACAACCTGCATTTATATAGTGCCTTTAATGTAGCAAAACATACCAAGGTGCTTCACAGGAGCGTAATCGGAAAAAATTGACACCGAACCAAAGAAGCAGATATTGTGAGGGGCAATTAAAAGCTTAGTCAAAGTGGTAGGTTTTAAGGGGGGGGGGGCGATAGAGGTGGAGAGGCAGAGAGGTTTAGCGAGGGAATTCCAGAGCTCAGGGCCTAGACGGCTGAAGGCACGGCCGCCAATGGTGGGGCGAAGGGAGCGGGTGTTCTGTAAGAGGTCAATCTCTGCCTTGCAGGATAAAAGCTTGTCACAGCTCTACAGCGTAGCACATGCTTTGGGTTAACTTCCTGCCCTGTTGGTGTGAGAGAGCTTTGTTGAGTTATCCTTTTTTATACAAAAAACTTGATGGTTTTATATTGAAAATCAGTCAGGCCGTTGACAAAAGGTTCAACTCTACAGCTGACCTAATTCTGTGGAAGGTGAGTTACTCGGTATTGAGAAATTGGGTGGATGCTGCCAGTTTTTATTTACTCCACTTGGCACATGAGTGTGTTGTAATGGTTATTTTGTGTTTCTTAGTGTACTGTTCACCTTCCTCCCAGGGATACACATCTGTCGAGTTCTCACTAATTGTTTTTTGGCGAGAAGCAGTGTCATATGTCTAACTATAAAAAGAAGCTTCTGTTTCTATTATTTTCAGTGGCTTTATAGTCTTGCTTCCAATGGATTGACCCTGGCGATCCCGGTGATGCAGTAAATCCTGCAACAACCTATTCTAGCAGCAGCGCCGTGGCAATCTAGCCGTCTAACGGATGGTTTAGATCAAAGCGGCATTCAAAAATGCAATGCTCTTATTGGACCTTTCGAATCCAAGGGGACGACTCAGTTAGTGAACCTTTTCAAAAATCAGCTACAAAATGAACTTTAATGGCCATTTCTATAATTCTATTTCTGTTACTCTTTAAAACAGTTTCAATTAAAAGCAGTCCTTATGAATAATGGCTGCAACAGAGGCACTGGTCTGGAGGAGTTACTGATCTCAGGATGTGAATGTGCTAAATTAACACAAATCAATTGAAATAACATGATTGCTAAAGCATCCTGGGTTACTGCCTGTGGCATTGATGATATTAATTCATCCCCTTGTGCTGTTTCTCTGAAGGTGTCACTTAGACTGACTGTTCAATGAAAAATACAATTAGCATGAGAGAAATCAAAGGATATAATTTTCATTTGTAATGACATTTAACTGATCTTATTAAGGATTCTAATTGTATACAAAAGAAGGATCAAGGCGGTGACTCGTTGCTGAGGTACAGCTCCACAGGTGGTAGCCCTCTGGTGCCTTAGCCAAATGGCCATTCCTCATGTGTGAAATTGAACAATCTTCAGCTCTATTCATCCATGAGGGCAACACACACAAGCCCAATACTACCCTTGAATAAAAATAGAAAATTCTGTAAACACTCAGCAGGGCAGGCAGCATCTGTGGAGAGAGAAACAGAGTTAACGTTTCAGGTCAGTGACCTTTCATCAGAATTGGAAGATGTTGGAGATTACCAGTTTTTAAGCAAGTACAGAACCAGGGAAAATGGGGTGGGGAGAACAATGGGGAAGTTCTGTGTTAGGTTGGAGGGCAGGAGTGATTGAATGACAAAAGGGATTAACTTTGCATGTCTACATAATTCCAATAAAAGGCCTCTGGATATCAATTGGGAAACGGACCCAGGCTGAGTTGTTTCTACTCCTCTGTATCATGGGGCTGCTGAGACAGTTGTAGTGCCGTTACTTCTACTGCCCAGCTTATGCAATTAACTCAGCATTGAACAGAGAAATATGGTGAATTTTAATGATAAACCTCCCTCTCTCTCTCTTTAAACTATTATGTAGTTAGATAGATTCAGAACAGATCTAGCAACTCAAAACTGGGCATCCATGAGGCACTGTGGGCCATCAGCAGCAGCAGAATTGTATTCCACCACAATCTGTAACTTCATGGCCTGGCATATCACTCACTCTACCATGACCATCAAGCCAGGGACCAACCCTGGTTCAATAAGGAGTGTAGAAGAGCGTGCCAGGAGCAGCATCAGGCGTACCTAAAAATGAGGTGCCAACCTGGGGAATCTGCAACTCAGTACTACATGCATGCTAAACAGCGGAAGCAGCATACGATAGACAGGGCTAAGCGATCCCACAATCAATGGATCAGATCAAAGCTCTGCAGTCCTGCCACATCCAGTCATGAATGGTGGTGGACCATTAAACAACTAACGGGAGGAAAAGGCTCGATGAATATCCCCATCCTCAATGATGGTGGAGCCCAGCACGTGAGTGCAAAAGACAAGCCTGAAACATTAGCAACCATCTTCAGCCATAAGTGCCGAGTGGATGATCCATATCAGCCTCCTCCTGAGGTCACCACCATCACAGAAGCCAGTCTTCAGCCAATTCGATTCACTCCACGTGATATCATGAAATGGCTCAGCGCACTGGATACAGCAAAGGCTATGGACCCCGAGAACATCCCGGCTATCGTCCTGAAGACTTGTGTTCCAGAACTACCGCCCCATCAGTCTACTCTCAATCATCAGCAAAGTGATGGAAGGTGTTGTCGACAGTGCTATCAAGCGACACTTACTGACCAATAGCCTGCTCACTGATGCCCAGTTTGGGTTCCACCAAGACCACTCTGCTCCCGACCTCATTACAGCCTTGGTCCAAACATAGACAAAGGAGCTGAATTCCAGAGGTGAGGTGAGAGTGACTGTCCTTGACATCAAGGCAGCATTTGAACAAGTGTGGCATCAAGGAGCCCTAGTAAAACTGAAGTCAATGGGAATCAGGAGAAAAACTCTCCACTGGCTGGAGTCATACCTAGCACAAAGGAAGATGGTTGTGATGATTGAAGGTCAATCATCACAGCCCCAGGACATCGCTGCAGGAGTTCCTCAGGGCATTGTCCTAGGCCCAACCATTTTCAGCTGCTTCATCAATGACCTTCCCTCCAACATAAGGTCAGAAATGGGGATGTTCGCTGATGACTGCACAGTGTTCAGTGCCATTCACAACTCCTCAGATAATGAAGCCGTCTATGCCCGCATGCAACAAGACCTGGATGACGTTCAGGCTTGGGCCGATAAGTGGCAGGTAACATTCGCGCCACAGAAGTGCCAGGCAATGACTATCTCCAACAGGTGAGAGTCTAACCACCGCCCCTTGACATTCAATGGTATTACCATCGCCGAATCCCGTACCATCAATATCCTGGGGGTCACCGTTGACCAGGAACTTAACTGGACCCGCCACATAAATACTGTGGCAACAAAAGCAGGTCAGAGGCTAGGTATTCTGCGGCAAGTGTCTCACCTCCTGACTCCCCAAAGCCTTTCTACCATCTACAAGGCACAAGTAAGGAGCGTGAGTGCAACTCCAACAACACTCAAGAAGCTCGACACCATCCAGGACAAAGCAGCCCGCTTGATTGGCACCCCATCTCCCACCTTAAACATTCACTCCCTCCACCACCAGCGTACCATGGCTGCAGTGTGTACCATCTACAAGATGCACTGCAGCAACTCGCCAAGGCATCTTTGGCAGCACCTCCCAAACCCGTGAGCTCTTTCACCTGAAAGGACAAGGGCAGCAGGCGCATGAGAACATCACCACCTCCAAGTTCCCCTCCAAGTCACACACCATCCTGACTTAGAAATATATCGCCGATCCTTCATCGTCTCTGGGTCAAAATCCTGGAACTCACTACCTAACAGCACTGTGGGAGTACCTTCACCACACGGACTGCAGCGGTTCAAGGCAGCAGCTCACCACCACCTTCTCAAGGTCAACTAGGGATGGGCAATAAATGCTGGCCTTGCCAGCGACGCCCACATCCCATAAACGAATAAATAAAAGTACAGTTGTTGCAGTGTGTTGTTAAATGACATAGGGGGAGCTAATGAGTCAAGTTGTAACGACCCTGATCACAGAGTCAAATACAAAGCTAATGGTTAGATATCAACACATCTGCAGATCTGTGCAATCAATACTACAAAATACTACAAAAAGGTCAGAGTGTTTCACCAAATAACTGAAAGTGCATTATTTTGCATTAGAATTATAGAATGGTTACAACAGAAGGAGGCCATTCGGCCCGTCGAGCCCATGCCAGCTCTCTTCAAGAGCACTTCAGCTAGTCCCACACCCCCGCCCTTTCCCCGTAGCCCTGCAATTTTTATTCCTACAGGTACTTATCCAATTCCCTTCTGAAAGCCACGATTGAATCGGCCTCCACCACCCTTTCAGGCAGTGCATTCCAGATCCTAACCACTCGCTGAGTAAAAAAGTTTTTCTTCATGTCACCTTTGATTCTGTCAATCACCTTAAATCTGTGTGCTCTGGTTCTCGACCCTTCCGTCAACAGGAACAGTTTCCCTCTATCTACTCTGTCTAGACCCATCATGATTTTGAACACTTCTGTCAAATCTCCTCTCAACCTTCTCTGCTCTAAGGAGAACAACCCCAGCTTCTCCAGTCTATCCACAAAACTGAAGCCCCTCATCCCTGGAAACATTCTTGTAAATCTTTTCTGCACCCTCTCTAAGGCCTTCACATCCTTCCTAAAGTGCGGCACCCAGAATTGGACACAATACTCCAGTCGAGGCTGAACCAGTGTTTTATAAAGGTTCATCATAACTTCCTTACTTTTGTACTCTGTAAAGAAAAAATAAAGACTTGCATTTATATAGCGCCTTTCACGACCATCGGACATCTCAAAGGGGGAGAAATTGGGTATAGCCCCGCTCGGGGCGCTAGAATTGGCGATGCGCAAAATGTATCGCCAGGCGCAACTTATCGCCACCTCGAGCGATATTGGGTTGCATCGCCCCTGAAGGAGATTGCGGCGTAAAATCAGGTGCTGCACGGGACTCCTAAGGCGCTAACCTGGCGGCGCTACTCAATATCTGGGCGGACGGGCGCAGCGCAGGTGCTGTCAATAATCGATGACCACGAGACATGCTGGCGTCGGCCAGCTCTTAAAGGGGCGGGTCATTTAGGTTCAGGAGCCACACTCATTGCCCTGTAGGCCTCAAAATCAGCGCTGTGCATTCTGAGGCGTTACAAACTTTGACCAGATGGAGAGGGTGAGGCAGAGAGCAGAGCACTTTACCGAGATGGCATTGGATGCTTTGGTTGGCGCAGTGGCGCGCCGGCGAGCAGTGCTGTACCCTGACAATGGCAGGAGGCCTCATCAGAACGAATACCGCAGAGCTTGGAGGGAAGTTTGTCAAAGAGTCAACTCCAGCAGCGTGGCGCCCAGGACTCCTGTGCAATGCAGGAAGAAGTTCAACGATCTCACTCGGGTCGTTAGGGTGAGTGGCTTTTTGGCAATCTTCTTCATCCCTCCATCTGCACCTGACTTTATGGCCAGAGGGTGTGCGATGCCCCAATGGCCATCTGTCAGCCAGCACCCATGGCCCTTTCTGGGAACGCACACGCACATTCAACTCAGGGCATACTGTAAGGGCTGTTCCACCATGGGGGGCATGAGATGACAACTCAGGGCACACTGTAAGGGCTGACCCACCATGGGGGGCATGAGATGACAACTCAGGGCACACTGTTTCATAACTTCCTGCCCTTTCTCCTGCAGGCCAAGCTGGCCAGGAACCGGAGGGAACAGATTTGTACTGGAGGAGGCCCTCCTCAGCTGCAGACACTGACAGACCTGGAGGAGAGAGTCCACCAGATTGTTGGAGGCCGGATGAGTGGTCCTGTCACCACTGGAGCTGCCGACCCCATTGTGCACAGCGATGGTAAGGTCATCACCTTTTTGAACTCTCTCCTTCCACTTGTTCCCCCCACCAGCATGCTTTTTCACTCTGGACCCATGTCAGAGCATTGCAGCACTCTTGCATCCCTTGCTGCCACCCTGTCCTTTCGCTAAAGCCACTCTTCAACCTCCCTGCTTTCAGATGCTGCATCACCAGCTCGGGAGCCAGGCCCTCAAGCTGCCAGGGATGCTGACTCCGGAGGCAAGGAGCAGGAGGATGCCAGACCATCCGTGCCACTCTCAGGCGAGCCAGCCCATCTGCAGACTGGGGATAGTGCTTCCCTGGAAGGGAGCAGGGGGGATGGCTCTGAGGAGGAACCAGTTGCAGGAACCAGCGGGCTCCAGCAATGCAAGGGGGGTAGGGAAGCTCGGGAACCGTCTCCCCGGAGGGCGCGTCAGGCCACGATGACTGCTGCACAGAGTGCAGAAGAGGTGCGTTCCCTGGCAGAAATGAGCGCACAGGCTCGACTCAGGCACACTGAGCTGATGGCTGCAGTGGCAAGGATGCCTGACTCCATCGAGACACTGGCAAGGAGTGTGCAAGGCTTCGGGGCAGCACAGGCGAGGAGTGCACAAGACTTTGGGGCAGCACAGGAAAGGAGTGCCCAGGGCTTCGGTGCATCACTGGAAAGGACTGTCCAGGGCTTCGGTGCATCACTGGAAAGGACTGTCCAGGGCTTGACCGAAGCACTGGCACCTGCCACGCAAGTGCTGAGTGCTGTCACGCAGTCCCTCGCTGGCCTCATGCAGAGGCAGATTGAGGCCACACAAGCACTGACTGCTGCCACCCTCGATGGATCAGGCAGGATTACCCGGGGCCCTTGCAGCACCACAGCAGGCCAGCAATCTGTGGACCAGCCGATTGGTGCGCATGCTGCAGTGCTGCCCCGTTGGTGTCCGCTCTCAGGATGTCAGCATTCCTGAAGCCAACGCTGGCACGTCTCCACTGCAGCTGCCATCACCTGCAGGACAGACTGCTTCCACCCATGCCCATTTGGAGCAGTCAGCATCTGGCCCCTCCAAGCCCAGAGTCCATCCAGGCCGTCCCTCAGGGGCATCTGCGCCTTTGGACAGTCAGCAGGTGTCCCCCAGCCTTCATGCAGCCACTGGGGTCCCATTACAGAGGAGCTGCAGGGAGGGAAGGGGCCGTTCTCGCAAGAGAAGTAGATCACCATCAAAGGGGAAAGAGTAGAAGGTGCTGCTGAAACATCCTATTTCTAGAAATCAAGGCCGTGGATGCTGGTCTTAATGTTAGTCATGTTTTGGATAGTCTCCCGGGTGTGCGAGGCACTTATGTGTTAGTTTGTTAGTTAAGCTTTCTGTTGCCATTGCTTTGTCATGTTGGAAGGAAGCACATTTTTCAAAATAAACAAATAATTTTATTGTCATTGGCCATGTCTGCTATTTACAATCATTCTGGCCTTCATAGGCTTTGGGTTATCCAAATGGTTCCATTCCTGGTCTTCGAATGGCACCAAGCAGTCCGTGAGAGGGGCCTAGAACCGACTCCTTATCAGCCTCTGATGGACGGCCCTTTCAGTTTCTCGGACCCTCCCGTCTTGGTCGTCCTCCTCCTCCTCCTCCTGCTCCTCCTCCTCCTCCTCTGCTGGTCCTTCAATGTCTGCTGGCATTGGCTGGGTGCGCAGGGTGGCGAGGTTATGGAGCATGCAGCAGACAACGACGAAGTGGGAGACTCGCTCTGATGAGTACTGCAAGGCGCCTCCCGAATGGTCCAAACAGCGGAACCGCTGCTTCAGCACGCCGATTGTGTGCTCCACAATGTTCCTCGTCGCCTGATGGCTGACGTTGTAGTGCTCTTCAGCAGGGGTGCTGGGCGTACGGAGTGGGGTCATCAGCCATGGGCACAGAGGATAGCCCTTGTCTCCGAGAAGCCAGCCTTCTGGGTGAGCCGGGGCCTCGAAAAGGTCAGCGACTGAAGTTTGGTGTAGGACGAATGCGTCGTGGCTGCTGCCTGGGAACTGAGCATTGGCCGCCAGGATCAGCTGCTGGTGGTCACAGACCAGCTGCGCATTCAAGGAGTGGAACCCCTTGCGGTTGCGGAACTCCTCAGGATTCAAAACAGGCGCCCGCAAAGCCACGTGCGTGCAGTCAATGGCGCCCTGCACCATGGGGAAGTCCGCTATTGCCGCGAAGCCCTCTGCGCGTTCCCGCTGCTTCTCCGGTGTCACATTGAAGGAGATGTACTGCCGCCGCCTTTTAAACAGGGCATCTGTAACCCGCTGGATGCAGCTATGCACCGCAAACTGGGAGATGTTGGCAATGTCCCCAGTTGCTGACTGAAAGGAGCTGGTCGCATAGAAATTTAATGCCACTGTTATCTTCACAGCCACCGACAGAGAGGTCCTGCACCTTATCTGCGGCTGCAGATCTGCCTGAAGCTGATGGCACAGCTCAGTCACCACCTCCTTTCTGAATCGCAGCCTCCTAACACACTGCTGCTCCGACATGTTGAGGTAAGAGAACTGCTGCCTGGCAGCGTAAGGTCTGGTGTGGTGACGTCTGTTGGCCCTCCTCTGTCTGGCCATTCCTGGCCCTCTCTCCCTCCGTCCCTCTGCCCTTTCCAGATGGTCGAGCAGCAGGACGTTCCCCTCCAAAGCAGCCCCCATAATAATAGGTCACCAGAAATTAAATAGGGTGTAAATGCTTACCAGCAGCAGGGTGATGGTATGAAGGCTGAAGATCCTCTGGCAGCGCTGGGTCACTAGTGATATGGCTCAGAGTTCAACTTTGCAACTCTGTGTAAATCTCAAAGAAGTTCTGCTTCCAAAATGGCTGCCGCTTTTATACCAGTGCAGTCCACTTTAAAGAGCACCCCCCTAAGCCCGAGAGCGACTGGGGAACGTTCCAGGAAGCTGTCCTTATTTGCGCCGGTCGGAACGGAGGGGGGCGCCACTGAATTTCCGGTCCGGGGCGCCAAAAAGGCGTTGCACACTGAAATGATGTCATGATCTGCCTGCGCCCGCGAGCGGGCGCTAAGATTTAGCGCCAGCGCTGAAACCCACTCAATATGGCAAGAGGCGCTGGGTTCACTGCGCCCGCCCAAAAATTGGGTAACGCCCCAATTCTCGGCCTCTTTAGGCGCTAATCGCTGGCGCTACCAACCGAATTTCTCCCCCTAAAGTGTTTTACAGCCAATGTAGTACTTTTGGAGTGTAGTCATTGTTGTAATGTGGGAATCGCAGCAGCCAGTTTGCACACAGCAAGCTCCCACAAACAGCAATGCAATAATGAACAGATAATCTGTTATGTCGATTGAGGGATGAATATTGGCCAGGACACCAGGGATAACTCCCCTGCTCTTCTTCAAAATAGTGTTTTGGGATCTTTTACATCCACCTGAGAGAGCAGACAGGGCCTCAGTTTAACGTCTCATCCGAAAGACGGCACCTCCAACAGTGCAACATTCCCTCAGCATTGCACTGGAGTGTCAGCCTAGCTTTATGTGCTGAAGTCCCTGGAGTGGGACTTGGACCCACAACCTTCTGACTCAGAGGCATATGTGCTACCCACTTTTTTTTTAATATACTTTATTGAACATTAGGAACATTTACAACATCGTGAGCATTTCATTGTATGATACAAATCAATTCCACCGCTCTGCACAGCCATTCCGCCACCACATTTTAACATCAAAACCTGAAGTTTAATTTGTGTCCTGTAACATATATTAATCGATTGTACTTTAAAAATTGATTGTAAAATACTATCTTTAAAATCCTTTCTGAATAAAACATCCACAGAGCCTTATAATGATCTTTTAGCTTATATTTAAAATACTCTTTTAGATTGATTCTCCTCCCCTTAAAAAACAGGGCATTCCTTCTATGCACAATCACGAATCTAGCCAAACTGAACATTAAATTAATTGCCGCTCCACTAGACTCGGGCAAACTCTCCTGTAATCCCCATCTCTAAATTGAGTCCCACGGGATTCCCATTCTCGCTCTTCGGTCCCCACCCAGCAAAAAAACTCCACACAACTGTTGAACATAGTACTTAAAATCATTTAACTGTGGACATAACACCAGTAAATGGTGTGGAGATGCTGGAGTTGGACTGGGGTGGACAAATGTAAGAAGTCACACAACACCAGGTTATAGTCCAACAGCTTTATTTGAAATCACAAGCTTTCGGAGCGCTGCTCCTTCGTCAGGTGAAGTGGAGAAATGCATAAAGACACAGCTTATATAGTCAGAGAATAATGTCAGATGTTTACAGGTAATCTTGCCAACTGCCATTTATCACACCTCGGCAGAGAGATAATCACAGCAATCAAAGGTGTGAATGGTGTCCAAACAGGTCAGTCAGGAAAACATTACATCAAAGAACAATGAGGTGGGGTCACAAGGGGTCAAATATTGCAGATGCTGGGGTCTGTATGAAAAACAAAAAAACAGACAAAAAACATTTTTTTTTTGCTGGAAATCACAGCAGGTCCGGCCGCATCTGTGTAGAGAGAACAAGCCAATGTCGACTCGAGTCTGGATGACCCTGCATCAGGTGGGGTTACATGTAGTGTGACATGAACCCAAGATCTCGGTTGAGGCTGTCCTCATGGGTGCGGAACTTGGCTATCAGTTTCTGCTCGACGATTTTGCGTTGTCGTGTGTCTCGAAGGCTGCCTTGGAGAATGCTTACCCGAAGATCGGAGGCTGAATGTCCTTGACTGCTGAAGTGTTCCCCGACTGGGAGGGAACACTCCTGCCTGGTGATTGTTGCGCGGTGTCCGTTCATCCGTTGTCGCAGTGTCTGCATGGTCTCGCCGATGTACCATGCTCCGGGGCATCCTTTCCTGCAACGTATGAGGTAGACAACGTTGGCCGAGTCACATGAGTATGACCAGTAAATGGGACAGTGTCTCATCCCGTGTCCCACACATTGGGCAAGTTGCCGCCTCCACTCGTCCAATCTTGCACAAGACCGTCATGGTAAAAATCTGGTTATGAGCCAATTTAAAATCCAGTTCAATCCACTCTGGACATTTAAAGTTCGCCCACACTCCCTTCCAAATCCTGTTGAAGTCCAACTGTGGGTATATACTCTGCCAAAACTCCTGACCAGCAGGTGTCTTGAATCTCCATTCTCTAAATACCTCATAGAAATCTCAAGTATTACAGTTGTCAAATTGGACCAACTCTCCCCCTTTCCCCAGCAGAAAGCTTGGAAAAGCGGGACGCATTTTACTTCCTTTGGAGATTTCCGCTATTATTTCTTCCATCCAGTCCTGTGGCATTGCCCTCACAATCTTCTCATACATGATCCCTATTGCTTTTTCCTCTACCTCCTGATCCTCCTCCCTCACTATCGCTTCCGGCAACCAACCTGGAATTACTTCGTATAATACATCTTTCACACATATAATACCAGCTTTTATAAAAGCTTGATTAAATAAAACCTCTCCTTCGATGTTGACCCACCTGTTCAAAAATAAGGGCTGTTCTAAAAATTCCTCAGCTCCCTTGGGCATATACTGCACACATTTTAAAAATTGGGCCCAAGTCTCTACAGCCCCCTTATAAAACCTAGGGAGAAGTTTAATCGATTTCAAAAACATATTATTGTATTCCATATACAATATCCCCTGCCCTCCTATCCCACTTCATTTTAAAAAATGCTCAAAACAACTCTTCCAAAAACTTGTATTTGACTTCTGAAGAAATCTCTTCACTCATTTGATTCTAAAGGATTTTTTCTTCAAATCAATATCTGGGAAATTGAGCCCTCCCTGATTTCTCTGTCCAGTGATGGTATTGTAAGCCACCAAGGCTGGTTTCCCTTCCCATAAAAACCTCACACAAGCCTCTCGGATGAACTTTTCCGCTCACTCAGGAATATCCTCCACCATCAATAAGTACCATAGCTTAGATAGCAGGAGAGCGGACACCACTGTCGCTCTTCCTTGCACTTTCAACCATCTTCTTTCCCAGCTTCCCAAAATCTTTTTAATTTTCATAACCTTCGGTTCCCAATTTAATCGATCCATAGAAACATAGAAACATAGAAGATAGGAGCAGGAGTAGGCCATTCGGCCCCTCGAGCCTGTGTAGAGGGTGGTGTGGGGTGGCACGTATGCCCAGTCAGTTATGCGTCTGACTGTTTATGAGCGGTTCAAATCGCTCCCACGCCCCTGGGTTCTAGACACCGGACTTAGGTACAAGGCGGCAATACAGAAAAGACTCGAGTAGACAGGTGGTTGGATGTAAGCAAAAACCAAGATTTTTATTGAAGAGGAAATTAACACAATCTTATGAAAAAGTTACTAGTATACACTTTTACAGGCAAATACAAAATAACTATTATATACTTATACAGGGAATGGGGAACACGCGGCACATCGAGGGAAAACAACTATCTTAACAATCCCCTTATCCTTATCCCACCCCCTATACCTAACTAGATTAAGCTATGAGGGGCCAGAATTTATGCTCACCAATCAAAAGGGGTCTGCTGAACTCAAAACAGCGGTGGGGTTTGGGGTTCGCTCTTGGTGCTCTCTGGAGCCTGCCGTCGTCACGTTGTCTCCGGGTGCTGCAAGGGCGTTGTCCAGGTACAAGTACCCCAAAGTTAAAGTCTCTGCTTGGGTACTTTACCTTGCAGGGATGATGGTTCCTCTTCCTCGGCCGATAGTTTGAGTTTATATGAAGATAGTCACAGGTCAGCTGAGACTGAAGGCCCGATGATTTGAAGCCTGCCTTCAGTCGTCTTCCTCAGTTCATCTCCTCCGTTCGTCTCCTCAGTTGTCTTCCTCAGTTCGTCTTGCCTCCTCGCCTTGTCGCGTCCCGCCTCGCCTGGCCTGAATTGTCCGTGTCTGCCCGATACAGTGCCTGGGCGATTCCAGATGGAGTGGGGAAAGGCACGGGCAAAGGCCAGGGGGTAAGCGCGGGACGGAGAAAGAGCAGCAGCCACGAGGGCGAGGAGCAAGGAGAGGCCAGAGAGAAGCGAAGAGAGCGATTGCTACCCGGGGGCTTCAATTATACTCCTTTCGAAAACCCTTATCTGCGCGCCAAATCAGGTTAGTTCTTTGTCCCAATCTTGGCGGGCTATTTTAAGTAACGGTAGCAATCTACTCTAACTGTTTTTAGATGGCTGGTAATCGCATCTACTGGCCTGATAATTGACTTGTTTTGTTTAGAATGCACCTTGATGGGCCTGTCCAACCTCGATGGCTTCCTTAATCTGTTGCCGATTATTTATGCAAACTGCTTGATGGCCTTAACTATAGGCCTAACTGGATTTTGATTTGTCTCCAATTTGATCCAATACATAATTCAAAGTCCTGTTTGGTTTTAAAAATGCAAAGTCTCTCATCACAGAAACTGCAGCTTTGGTTTCGATTTCTCCACGAGCTGCCTCTGCCGCAGAGTCCAAGTTTTAAAAGTCTCACAGGCTTTCTGCCACGAGGCGCGGACGCCATTTTGGGTACCCTTTTTCATTAAAATGTCCATGTAGGGTCCCTTTTCTTATTAATAACCTTTGGGGAAATGTAGAAATTTTGCGAATCTTACACTCCCCCCTGTGATACTAAAACTGTAGTGTCCGTGTGTTGATAAAGACACTGAAGACAGGAGTTGGTTCATAGTTATTTACTAAGCAAAGTCTGGGGGGGGTTCTAACGGATATACACAATATACAGGCTTATATAGCCCGAGTGACAATTACCGGCATTACAGCACACCTGGGCTCTTAAAGGCACATACACCACAATTCCTCCCCTTTTAGCTAACCAGTACGTCATATTTTAAGTAATTATTAATTACATGATATAAGCAAAATAATATACATTGCTGCAGTTAATTAATTATAAGTTAGTCTCTCAGGAGGCTTCCTGACTCGGTCCGGATAACGCCTCGGGGGTGTAGTAGTTTCTGGTGGTGTAGTAGGTTCTTCTGGCAAGGCTGATTCGGCTTGAATGCCAGTGTCGGGTTCATCGGGTTCCAGTATCACCGGATCGGAGGTAGATATGGGTATCTCTACTTCATCGTTAGATGTATAGAGCTGTGGTGTAGGTTGTCCCTTTTCGGATGACTTTATGATTTGGTCAGCATGGCACCTTATTATGCTTTCTCCGATGTCCACGGTATACATCAATGGTCCTAGTCGTGTGCAGATAGTTCCAGGCTGCCATTTCTCGGTACGGTAGTCCCAGGCCAAAACCTGTTGACCTATTTGGAAGGCCCTAGTTGGCCTTTCATTCATGCCTTGAAACTGCCGGTTCTCCACGTCCCTTCTGATGTTGGGCTTGACCAAATCCAGCCGGCATCTTAGGTTCCTATTGAAGAACATCATGGCGGGAGTTTGGTTGGTAACCATATGTGTTGCATTCCTGTATGCGAATAAGAAGTTATCCACCTTGTGCTGAAGTTTTATGTCTTCATTACCCATGGCCTTTATGGCCTTCTTGAAGGTCTGGACAAACCTTTCAGCCAATCCATTGGTGGCGGGATGGTATGGGGTGGACGTGTAGTGCTTAACCCCATTGTTTTTTAAGAACTTTCTGAATTCTTCGGACACAAATTGCGGTCCATTATCAGAACATATCTGTTCCGGCAGCCGATTCCTGGCAAATATGGTCCTTAATACTGTGATGGTTTTTCCGTGGTGGTGGAGGACATCTTTATTACCTCTGGCCACTTGGAGTGTGCATCAACCGTGATTAAGAACATTGAGTCCATAAATGGACCAGCAAAGTCGATGTGCACCCTTTGCCAGGGAGATGAGGGCCACTCCCATGGATGTAGAGGGGCTTGTGGTGGAGCGTTTTGGACCTTCTGGCATCCTAGGCAGCTCTTGGTCATTTCTTCGATGTCTCCATCGATACCTGGCCGCCATACAAATGCCCTAGCTAGGTTCTTCATTTTCACTCCACCCAGATGCCCCTCGTGAAGCTCCTTTAGCACTTTATCCTGGAGTTTGGGTGGAATCACCACTCTGGATCCACACATCAAGGTTCCTCGGCACACTGACAGCTGTTCTCTTCTTTGCGAGAATGCTGGCAACAGTGGTTCGCCATGTGCTGGCCATCCCTTCACTGTTAAATCGTAGACCCGTGAGAGAGTCGGGTCATTTCTTGTCTCCCTTTCAATGGCAGAATTTGTCACTGGTAGACATTCCACTATGGTAGAGTGGAACATCTCTACTGGGTCTACTGTAGGTGCCTCTTCTACCGTTGGCAACGGTAGGCGCGATAAACCGTCAGCATTCCCATGCTGTTTTGACCCTTTGTATTCTATGTTGTATTGGTGTGCCCCTAGGAAAAGGGACCACCTCTGTAGCCTTTGCGCTGTCATAATGGGAACACCTTTTTTAGGGTTGAATATGGAGATGAGGGGTTGATGGTCAGTCAACAAGGTAAATTTTTGTCCGTGTAGGTAATGGTTGAATTTCTTCACACCCCATACCAGGCTGAGTGCTTCCCTGTCGATTTGGGCATAGTTACGCTCAGCTGAGTTTAATGAGCGTGACGCAAAAGCTATCGGCCGTTCTGAGCCATCAGGGAATTTATGGGATAATACTGCTCCTATGCCATAAGGGGATGCATCGCACGCCAGTCTGATTGGCAGTGATGGGTTGTAATGAGCCAAAACTTCTTCGGATGTGATTAAGTCTTTGCATTTATGGAAGGCATGTTTACAGTCTTCGTTGCATTTCCAAATCACTCCTGTTTGTAGAAGTTCATTAAGACGGTGTAGAAGAGTTGATAAGTTCCGTAAAAATTTATGATAGTAATTTATTAATCCCAGGAACGACCTTAATTGTGAAACATTTTCAGGTGCTGGGGCTTTTATAACCACTTCAATTTTTTCAGGTGACTTATGCAACCCTTCATTATTAATTATGTGGCCACAATATGATATCTGATTTTGGAAAAATTCACACTTGAGACGATTCGCTCGTAGGCCCCGTTCTTTCAGCCTAGTGAGCACCTGCTCCAAATTGGCAAGGTGCTCGTTGTCGTTTTCTCCTGTTATAAGGATGTCGTCTAGGTAGCATTGAGTCCCCGGAATCCCTTGCAGGACTTGCTCCATAGCTCTTTGCCAGATAGCTGGAGCTGATGCTACTCCAAAAACCAGTCGATTGTACTGGTACAGGCCTTTGTGTGTGTTTATCGTGAGATACTTTTTAGAGGCCTCCTCAATCTCCATCTGTAGATATGCCTGTGCCAAGTCAATTTTGGTGAAACATTTCCCTCCGGATAGTGAGGCGAAAATATCTTCTATCCTCGGAAGAGGATACTGTACTGTGTGAAGGACCGGGGTTTACAGTCACCTTGAAGTCACCACAGATGCGAATTTTTCTCTGTTCTTCAGGTTTATATTTATTCAATGCTTTTTTCATGACTGGAACGATGGGTGTTGCCCATTCGCTCCAATCTATTTTGGATAATACGCCTGCTTTTTCCAAATTCTCCAGCTCTGCCTCGACTGCTGGACATATTGCGTATGGCACCGGTCTTGCCTTAAAAAATTTGGGAATTGCTGCATCTTCCACTTTTATTGGGGCGGTGATGCCTTTCAAGGTTCCTAATTTTTCTTGAAACACTTCTTTGGCGTTGGCCAAGATGTCTTTTAATCGTTCAGGTATGATGTCATCATTTTTTTTCCTTACTGGTCACCGTCAGTGCCTGAATGGAGTGCCAGTCTAAACGTATCTTCCTGATCCATTCACGTCACAACAACGGTGGACCACCATCTTGTAGAATGTATAAATACAACTTTAGTATTTTTTTGCCGTTGTATACAACAGGCACCCTTATTTTTCCTTTGGGGTATACTTTCTGCCCCGTATATGTTTTTAAGATAATGGATGTGTCTTTTAGAGGTATATGCGAAAATAGCCTCTCGTAATCCCGTCGATTTACTACGGTTAGAGCTGATCCTGTATCTAGCTCCATTTTAACTGAGGACCCTGCTATTGTGAGGGTAACCCAAATGGTTTGGTAATCATCTTTGGCAAGTACATTATGTAATTTGAGACAGCTTAGTCTCTTGTTTTCGAAGTCGCTATCGCTCTTCTGGTCTTCGGAGCTACTATCCGTCATCATTTGTACCTTCCTGTACTTTTCTTTATTGATTTCTTTTTTCCTGTCAGTGGATTTATTTTGTCCAGATCGGCATACCCGTGCAATGTGTCCAATCTTCCCGCATTGCCTGCAGGCTTTGTCCTTGAACCAGCAGTCCCTCTGGTTATGGGTGGATCTGCTGCAGCGATAACATCTTTCGAAACCCTGTGTCATTTCATGGGTGCCGAAGTCCTGTGTCTTTTGTTGTATCTCTGCAGCTCCTTTTGCTGCTGCTTCGTATGATACATCCTCTAAAAGACACATCCATTATCAAAAGTACTGAAAGCTTTGTGTTAAATCTTTTTCAGAAAGCAGTCTTTTTTGTGTTCCTTCACTTAAGAGACCACAAACGAATTTGTCTCGAAGATAATCTAATAGTCCTGCCCCGAATTGGCAGTGCTTTGATAGCTTTCTTAATTCGGTTAGGTAATCAGCGTTACTTTCATTCTTGTGTTGATTTCTCTTGAAGAACTTGAATCGTTCCGCTATCAGCAATGGTATTGGGTTTAAGTGCTCCTGCAGGGTATCAACAATTTCGTTAAAATTCTTGTCCTTTGGTTTGGCTGGAGTGATTAAATTTTGTAACAGCCCGTATGTCTTTACGCCCATTAAGTTCAGAAGTACTGAAGCTTTTTTTTCATCTTCTATTCCATTTGCAGTGCAATATACCTCTACTCTTTCCACGTATCTGGTCCAATCCTCTATTTCGCTATCAAAAGCATCAATATTACCAGATTTAGGCATTTCTGAAAAGATATGGTGCTTCTCGTGCTTTTTTTTTCTTTTCTGTAGCAAAGATATGGCGCTTCCCGCGCTTTCCCGCCGCTGCTGCCGATAACAACGCTGTTTAGTGCGGTTTCCGTTCTCTTTTTTTTAATTTACTGTTGGAGACTTGTTCCCGCCGGAGGTCTGAACGCTGACCTGCTTGCCGCGCCGGCCGTCTCCCGAGTGCTCCCTCCCAGTCCGTTATTGCTTGCCTCCAATTTCGCTGCCTGTCTCAGCTGTAGAGCCAGCCGCTGGAGCCCCAGCCTGACGCCCAGGAAGGATTAGCGCAGTACCTGCCACCAGCTTGGCCAGCTGGTGAAACCACAGCTTCTCTCCTTGAGTCTTCTGGACGCCCGAGGAATCGATGTCCTTGAGGTGCTGCCGAATTGCAGGTAAGTCCGTTTCCACTTCGTCGCCACTGTAGTGTCCGTGTGTTGATAAAGACACTGAAGACAGGAGTTGGTTCATAGGTATTTACTAAGCAAAGTCTGGGGGGGGGGGCTCTAACGGATATACACAATATATAGGCTTATATAGCCCGAGTGGCAATTACCGGCATTACAGCACACCTGGGGCTCTTAAAGGCACATACACCACAAACTCTTGCTTGAAGTATCATACTTTTACAAAGTGAGCAAAGATTCCTGACCCTCCATAGTCAACCTTCCCCTGTAATTACCTATCTAAATATAGTCACGACACATGCACTTCCCATTCCGCGAAAATGAAGTGTACATCAGCATACAAAGAGTAAAACTACAGACTTTACACACATCCAAGCATGGAGGTGGTCCAACACCCCTGCACCACTTGGTACACATACATCTTTATTAACCGCGTCACAAAAAAACCCAGAAAAACCTTTATTAAAAAAAACAAAACACAAAAAAAACAGTCTTTAATCAAAACACAAGGAAAAAGACTTAAACGGGCGTATCTCCCTCCACCTTTACATAATGGCCCAGTAATTCCTCTCCCAACACATGAGTACGGACAGGGTACTCACGCGTGTGCCCGGAGGAATTGCCGGTTTTCAGCATGCACAGCGCATGCGGGGAAAACCGGCATTTCCTCTCCTCTGACCCAAGGGGTTAAAAGGCTGAACGCGTGCGCGCAGGAGTCTGCGCGTGCGACTTGGATTTCCTTTATTTTTAGACAGTTGCGCATGTGTAAAGGCCTCCGGTTTTTACGCATTGAAAAACCACACGTAAGTACTTAGTTTTACAGGTAAGTGGTCTATTAATACAATTTATTAAAAAAAATTCCACAGGTTTATTATTTTTAAAGAATTTACAGTTAGGTAAGTTTAGTTTTAGCCCCGATTTTTTATATATTAATTTTTTCAAATTTTAAAATTATTGTTTACAATAGTTTTTTTACAGTTATTTATGGTTCATTTAAGTAGTGCAATGTTTTTTTTAAATTTTCTTTCAAGTTTAAGTAGTGTTTTGGGGCCAGGAGTTTTCATGAGTTTGACAGCTCTTACTGTCAAACTCATGAATGAACTTTTGCAACCTCCCATTGGTTGCCCAGTGCTCACGTGATCCCAGCTGGCTCATCGCACTAAGTACGCCGCTGGGTCACGCACGCACAGCGCGGCAGGACCTCAAGCGGGCCAGTGAGAGGAAATGCAATGCGGGCCACGATTCAAATGTCAGCGCGCCGGGTAAGTGCACATCGGGGGCTTGCATGTGCGGCAAGCTCCTGATCCTAATTTCAGGGCCATTGTTCCTTCCAGGTCTTCTGATTACGGAATTCTAACAACTGACCTTTTCCCTTACATTGAATGCAAACTAGATACAACACTATCCCTAACTAGCAAACCACAAGAATGTGGGAAGCCAGTCTGATCCACGAAGGGACCGCTATGTTATTGAAAATGTCCCACCAGGGTGGAATCACAATATTCAATATCTTAGTCCCTATCTCTACTGTTTTCTGTTCGAGAGTGTAAAAATGTTTCTGTGAAACTATAACGGCTTTGATTATTTTGGTAAGGTTTTCAGGGAGAGGGGGAATTTCGTAGCCAAAGTGGGCTACGTACTTTTGCAAATCCGTAAAATTCTCCTTCACAGTGAGGTGAACAGTGGAGGGTTCAGGAATGGGGACAATTTGCTCCTGGGCCACTTGAACTTCTGCCTCGGGTTTAAAACAGAAGCTGCTGTCACTGATCGGACACCAGCTATGCTGTCCATGCTGGTAATGGGTCGCGCCGGTGGTGACACAATATGTCCCACCTCCTATATATGCTACCTGCGGGGGAACATGGCCTTGTGCCATTGCCTCCATGGTACAATTTATAGGTTTCATGCCAGCAGCTCTGAACCCACACTGCGGTTTTGAATAGGCATTCAAGTGCTGGGGACACAGGATTATGTGTGCTCCCCGGCTCCGGCACCCTGAGAGGTCAGTACCTGTCATAGCGTGCTCCCACTTAATGACGTAAGGCGGGACTGCTGTGAAACGAATGTGTGCACCCCCTTGAATTACTCCAATGTTTTCAACCGTGTATACCGGCGCGGGTCGGGCTGTCCTACCCATGAACGGCATCCTAACTACTACTCTCATGATTGTGTGGTTGGACCGCCCACAATCCACGGGGACTAGATAGGCTTCGGAGGCTAGCCGGAGTTGGCACGGGCTCAATGCATTCTCAAAAGGGTGGAGGGCTGTGAGGTGCTTGTTGCTAATCCAGGAGGGGACCAAACCCTGTTTTAAATCCTCCAGATCACTGCGGCACTCGCCCAGTAACCACGCCCCGTATAGCACGCACACCTCATTCTGCACAGCCTGGTCAGAAGCATTTCTGTCCTCCCTTATGAGAGCATTTACCGTCTTTGGGTGCTTTTCCAACTCTGCTATGATTTCCTTTAAATGGACCGTCATAGCCTGGTCCTCATGCAACTCCAAGCCCACTACTTTGTTCTCATCCAGTAATATCTTCTTTAACTGTGTTTTTAAACCGTTTATCTGTGTCTGCAACTCTATGTCATCTAAACTGTTGATGACAGAGAACCCAGTATTAAATGCAGTAAAAACATCATTCCATACACCCCTTCTTTGCCTCCCTGCATTACCCAAAAACTCTCGGTGTGTGGTGTAGAGTTCAGTTTTGTCCACGTGGGGAAAATCGAACTCATAAAACTTCTTGAACATGTCCTTTAATAGGGCCTGGTATAACTGCTCTGTTTCTTTGGGACACCACTCCGGCAAATGTACCTCGGTGAGATTTAAAATCACGGAGGCTACTGCGTAGTGTACCCCTTGGTACAGCATCTGATTGGTGGGGACTAGTACCAACCCATTCCCTGGTCTCTTGGTGGTGGTGGGTCAACCTTGCCTGGGTAACCTCGCCGCCTGCATCATGGGTGGGGGCTTACGGGGGCGGGTTACCAGCTCAGTGGCATTGACTGGGATCGGGGAGTATGGGACCGCACACACCTTCCGGCTGGCATCCCACCTTATCCCCTTCCCGGTGTCGTGCCACTGCTGGTGGAAAACAATGGAGATGCCTGCGGGGCAGACCCCCTCTGACCCCCACATTACAGATATAAATCCCTTGACCCGGTTCCCGCCACTTGTCCCAACACACACTTAATCCTCCATGAGTCCCTGTGATCTTCCAGTGGGTGTTGTTCCCCAACCGTTCCCACTCGACTTTGTGGTTCCTCATGTCCTTGCTCAGCTTCCTGAGCCACCACCATCAATCCAGTGGAATGTGTCCTTTACACGTCAAACATATTCGCTTTCCAACGGCGACACTGACCCTTGTGGTAACGACCCGTACCCTGGGGCACAGGAGGGAGGCCTCCCTGTACGTGAATCCGGTTTGGCTGGAGTACTGAGATGAATTGGACCCCAGCCATCCTGGCCACCTTCCCTCGTGGAAGTAGACGGTGGTCTCCTCCGCATCCCGTTCACCGCTTCCATCGATCGCTTTGGGCGCCTTGACTCCCGAGCACCCGTAGATGTGGGAGCCTTGGACGTCGCCCTGTCTTTCAACGCTCATCCCAATCAGGGCGAATAGGATCACGATCCCCTTCATCCTGAAAATCTTTCTGCAAAAGATACAAAAACATGCAGCCAGGTCCCCAAGAGATTCTCTGGCTTGGTGAAGCATGGTCGGGTCCCGCGACCTCGACCTCAAATATACACTCTCTTAGCAGGCTGCTTACTTAAAACTTCCCATCACCTTATTTAACTTAAACTAAAACACCCAAGCCTAAGTTGAATAATTAAACCAAACAATAAACACTAACCAAAACTTAAACTAAAACTATATGCATCCGCCGCCCGTCTCCGGGCGGCCAGGCTGATCCCTGGTCGGACTGCGGCTCACCGCCACCCCCGGCGTGACCGCACCGTCCTTCACTGTTGGTCCCTCGCAGCCCGTGGCTGCTGGCTGAGGACCTCTGTCCTTGGACCTTTTCCTGGCTCGAGGGGCGGCCCTTGGTAACTGGAGGGCTGGTGACCATGGCTTTCTCGGCTGGGGCATCCGTGGGACCTTCTGGGGACTTTGACGGGTGGGGCTTTCTTGGCCGCTGAGCCTTTAACCCGAACTGCCGCTCCCTCAGGCTTGACCTATCCCGAACCTGGGCTGGGGGCAGGTGACTTTTCGCAGCTTGCTGCTGCGAGCTGAGAGTCTCCGCCCCTAGGTCCCATGGCTGGGTTAGGGGCGGGGTTTTCGACCTCAGGTCCCTCCCTCTCTATACCTGGGTTAGGGGTGATGTTTTCGCCCTCAGGTCCCTCCCCCTCATCTGGATCCCAGAAGAGTGGGGGAGTGTCCCAATCGATGGGCGGGATGGCCCCTCCCTTTAAACAAGCCACAGCGCCTGCCTGTGCAGTCTGTGAACTCGCTCCTGCTGCAGGCTGAGGATCTTTATCCTCAGACCTTTTCCCAACTAGCTGTTTTCCCCTTTCAGGTGTAAACAGCTTACACTGGTTGATATGAAACCATTTTGTACGCCGGGGCATCTTCACGGCATATAGCATGGGGCTGGCTTTATCTATAATACTGTAGGGCCCCATGTACAATGGCTCCAAACTCCCCACTCGGGCATAGTTTCTCACCATGACCTGATCTCCTACCTCCCACTCGTGGTGCTTTCTGGGTTCGAGCAGCAATCGGTTACTCCGATGCTGCCTTCCCATGTTCCCAGCCGCCTGCTCATGGACCTGCTTCAGGTGCTGAAAGAGGTTTCGGGTGAACCTGTCCCGGTTGACCTCTCTGAGCTGACCCTCCGTGAGCACCGGGGCTAGTACATGGGTGGGGGTCCACATAACCCTGCCAGTCATTAGCTCGTACGGGGAATACCCCGTGCTTTTAGACTGGCTGGCCCGGATCCCCATCAAAACCAACGGTAGGACCTCGGCCCATTTACGGGGCGAGTCCACCGTCTCCTTTCTTAACCTTTCCTTGAGGGTCCGATTCATACGTTCCACAATCCCTGATGACTGCGGGTTGTGGGCCACGTGCCATTTCCCTTCAATGCCTAACAGCATAAGGGTGTTCTGCATCACCTGTCCGGTGAAGTGACTCCCTTGGTCGGACTCCACAAACTGTGGTAGTCCCCACCGCAAGAACACTTCCCGGACCAGGATCCTGGCAGTACCCAGAGCTGTGGCTGCTCTGCAGGGAAAGGCCTCTACCCACTTGGTAAACATGTCCACCAGGACTAGGCAGTACTTATAGCCTCCCTGGGCGGTGGGCAGGGGCCCGATGTAGTCGACCTGTATCGACTGCCATGGTCCCTCTACCCTCCTGACGTGTCCCATAGGTACCTTCCTTTTGTGGGGGTCAGGGTTGTTCACAGCGCACACAAGACAGCCTGCACAGAACTCGCGGACATCGTCCCTGAGTCCCGACCACCATCCCGCCTATTCCACCCGCTGCCAGGTGGTCTCAGACCCGGGGTGTCCCGCTCCTGGACCCTCATGGGCCAGTTGAAGGAATTCCCTCCGGTGCTGCTGCGGCACAACCCACTGTTCCCCCCGGAACAGCATGCCCTCTTTAACGGAGAGAGTCACTGTGCCGTACGGACCTTCTATTCCCTTTCCCTCAGCAACTGCGTTGAGGACTGCTTTTAGGACCGGGTCTTGGGCTGGACCGTCTTAAGGTCTGGGGCTAATGCTACCCCTACACTCCCTTGGGTCCCGTCCCTATCTCTGACCGCCGCCATGGGTCTGGACCCAAATGGATCCCAGAAAGTGCCTGCATGGGCACCCTCCTTGGCGAGCAAGCCAGCCTGCTGGTTGCCTTGGCCGCGGGGTTCTGTGGAGGGATGGGCCTTCACCTTGTGAATGAAAACCTCCCCTTCCTCCCCCACTGCTGCCAGGATCTTTTCCAGCTGGGGTTTTACTGTGGGGGGTCTCCCGTCAGCGGAGGTGTATCCGCGGCGGGACCAGATGGCCAGGTACTCCGTACACGAATTGCACGTAAACATGCTGTCCGAGCAAATCGTGTAGGGGGTAGTGATGATTTCGGGGTGTGTAACAACATACACCACCGCGGACAGTTCAGCCTGCTGGGCGCGCATGGTGCTGGGGAGCTTAATCGCCAGGGCAATGTTTGCCGCTGGGTCGTAAACTCCACACCCCGTGAGACGCTCGCCAGCAGATACCGTGCTGGAAACGTCTACATAGATCTCGCGGCCTGTGGGATGTATCCCGGCCCGTAAACCTATGTTTACTTTCCAAACCTCTTCAATGGAACACCGGTGGGCTGTTCCAGGATATACCAGGTTGGCTGCGAGCTTTGGCTCACAGAGACCCTTCACCTTCAGATCCATCTGTGAGAGGAGCAAGGTCCAGCGGGCAATGCGGGCACTGCTCATTGTTCCATCCTTGATCCTCCCGTCCAGAAGCATCTGGGTGGGTGTGTGATGGGTGAGGAGGGTGATGGGAGAGGTGCCTGTGAAGATCAATGATATTTTCACAGCCCAATGTGTGGCCAAAAGGTGCCGCTCACAGTTGGAATAGCTCCTTTCCATATCAGTGAGTATCCTGGAGGAGTAGACCACCGGCCGCAGTCGGCCGTGCCTCTCTTGGAGCAGCACAGCACTCAGGCTGTCCCCGCTGGCTGCTACCTCCAGGAAAATCTCTTTCCCCCCCATCTATGGCTACTAGAGCTGGCGCGGTCTGCAAGTCTTTCTTGAGCCTGACAAATGCTGCCTGGCAACCCTCATCCCAAAGCCACTCCACTCTCTTCTGTAGGAGTCGGAGCAGAGGGGCTGCGGTGGCCGCAAAGTCCTCAATGAAATCTCTACAATACCCGGTCAGCACCAGAAACGACCTCACACCCGTTACTGTGTTAGTGACCGGTAGTTCTTGTACCGCCTCCCTCCTAGCCTTAACTATGGCCCTTTCTCCAGCGCGCACGGTCAGACCAAGGAATTTCACCTCCTGCTGGCCGATCTGCGCTTTCTTGGGATTTACCTTGAAACCCTTCTGCCCTAACAGCTCCAACAGTTCGGCCAATAGCGGGCCATGCTCCTCTTTCGAATCAGTGAAAAGGAGCAGGTCATCCACATATTGAACCAACTGTCTGGGCTGGCTAAAATCCTTCAAACTGTTGGCCATGCACTGATGGAAAATGCTGGGGCTGTTGTGGAAGCCCTGTGGCAAACAGTTCCACGTGTACTGTTGCCCTTTAAACGTAAAGGCAAACTTATACTGATCCTCCCTTCTTACAGGGATGAACCAAAACCCATTTGAAATATCCAGCACCGTGAAAGTGGTCGCGGATGCTGGAATACTCCCGATGATGTCGGCAACTGCTGCTACTGTGGGTGCACAGGCTTTCTGACCGGCCATAATGGAGAATTCACGTGGGTAGCTATCGGTCTCAGAACTCCCTGCTGCACTAACGAGGACATGGCTGCTTCCATGTCCGGTTCTGCTTCCCTGGGGAAGTTATACTGTTTCTGTGGTCGGGCCATGGGATCCCCGTCTACGCTGACCTCAAACCCTGTGACCCTCCCGCAGTCGTGCTTGTGAGTGGCAAATCTGGCCAGGTGAGCCTGCACAAATGCCTGGAACTCTGGTGGTGTGTTGCTGACCATGAGCCCGAGGTTATAATTCTCTTTGGGCTTCATGGTGCAGAGGGTCCCCTTCCCCTCCTTTCCCGGGATTACTACTACCTCTCCGTTCTTCACTTTACCAGCCCCCCAAAGGCAGTGATTCCTCAAATCCACTAGGATCCCGTGGCCTACGATAAAGTCGGCTCCCAGGGCCCCTCTTCCACCCTCCACGTCCCATTTCATCAGGACACACGTCCACTTGGAGCAGAGCGGTCCTAACCGAATGGCGAAAAGATGAAAAACAAGCCAGCCTGTTCCCTACCCGTGAACCCCGATAGATTGTATGGGACCCCGTTAGAGAAAGGTGAGGCGATGGGGTTAGCTGAGTAGACCACGGTGCATGATGCCCCCGTGTCTAACAGATAGGTCCTTGTCACCTTCTCCACCTCCATCTCCAAAAGTGGTCTTTTCCACTCATCATATCGGAGAGAACACAGATAAACAGGCTGCGCTGGCTCTGGTCACGGCTGTGGGTTGGATGGGGCGGATGGGGTGAGGGCACCCGTGGCGGCTGCTACTCTCCCCTGGCCAGTCAGCAAGGACCTCATGGCATCCAAAAGTGACTTGACCTCTGCGGAAGGGGTCCCTACCCCCGCCTTTTGGGCTGGGGCTGTGGGATGCTTTCCCTTGTTATCCTTCCAAGGGTTTTTGCACTCGTTCCGCCAGTAACCATCCTTCCCACACCCGTAACAATTGGTCTTGGTGTTGGGGGGGTTACTCCCTTCCTGGTGCCACTCTTTCCTACCCAGTCCGGGTTTTACCTCATGCACCTTTCCCTTGGGTGGGTGTGCATCGGCTCCCCTACCATTTTTGTAAGCCAGAGTGAGCTGCCTAATTACCGTAAGTTCGGTGGTCTGGGGATTTTTGGGATCGAACCAGGCTTCTGCCTTGGCCCGGACCTGTGGCAAGCTGTTCACCACCAGGCAACGGAGCCAATGTGTCAGGGAATCCCCATTCAGGAATGCCCGGTCCGGCGTTCCCGGACAGGCCCTCCGGTACACCGGCCACAGCCGGTCCGCAAAAGCCTGCGGGGTTTCCCCAGAACGCTGGATCGTCTTCTCGACCCGGGAGAAGGGACTTCCCTCATCCATCCCCATGGCCTCTAGAACCGCATCTCTAAGCTCCTCATACCCACTCTGCCCCCTTTTACACTCGTCAGAGAGGCATTGGAGGAGACTACTCTCCAGGGAGAATAGCAGCATTTTGGCCTTCTCAGCGTCATCGCAGTCGTTGATGCTGGCCGTTTGCTCTACTTCCCTGAAGTGGATCGAGGGGTCTCCCTTTTCGGAGAGCCTCGGGAAATGGTTGACCATAGCCCTAAGCTGTTGGGTGTTAAAGGGTAACACGAACTGGTTTTGGAGGGGTCCCTCAATGTCGCCATTGGTGGGTGGGCCGAACCTCCGATGCCGTGCTGGGCACATCGGTCCTGGCTCCGACCTCTCTGGCGGGGGTTGCTCCACCTCCGCTTCCACCTCTGGCTCCACCCCACCTTGCTGCCAAACCTCGCTGAAACTTGGCGCTGCGGGTGGTGGTCGTGAGGTCTCCTCTCTCTCAACCGGGTCGCCCCTAGACACTACCGGTGACGTTGGAACTGTCCTCCCCTCGTTTCCCATAAAATCTGCCTGGCCTGCCTTCGGGCTTATGAGGCTCCTGATTCAGAGCCTGCAAAGCTACTAATAACTTCTCCCCTGCAAGAGCCTTATCCTGGATCTCCAGGGCTGACTCCCTTAACTCGACTGCCTGTGCTGCAACGAGCCTGTCCAAAAGCTGGACCTGCTTTTTAAAACACATCAGCCAAACTGCCTTCTCTAAGGATGTCTTGTGTTCTTTTCCCTCTGTCCACTTAGCTGCTGCATCTACTGGACGCCCAGCCTTTAACAGAGTGTTGATCCACTTCTTGGTGATATTCACCTTGCTAAATACATAATCAGAAATCCTTTCCTCCATCATGGTTCGCTCATCCAAACCACTGTCTACTGCATCGCAACCTTGTTGCCAGTGTCCTGCCGCGGTTGCCATTTCTGTAGGGGTTGGTGTGGGGTGGCACGTATGCCCAGTCAGTTATGCCTCTGACTGTTTATGAGTGGTTTGAATCGCTCCCACGCCCCTGGGTTCTAGACACCGGACTTGGGTACAAGGCGACGATACAGAAAAGACTCGAGTAGACAGGTGGTTGGATGTAAGCAAAAACCAAGATTTTTATTGAAGAGGAAATTAACACAATCTTATGAAAAAGTTACTAGTATACACTTTTACAAGCAAAATACAAAATAACTATATTTATACAGGGAATGGGGAACACACGGCACATCGAGGGAAAACAGCTATCTTAACAATCCCCTTATCCTTATCCCACCCCCTATACCTAACTAGATTAAGCTATGAGGGGCCAGAATTTATGCTCACCAATCAAAAGGGGTCTGCTGAACTCAAAACAGCGGTGGGGTTCAGGGTTCGCTCTTGGTGCTCTCTGGAGCCTGCCGTCGTCACGTGGTCTCCGGGTGCTGCAAGGGCGTTGTCCAGGTACAAGTACCCCAAAGTTAAAGTCTCTGCTTGGGTACTTTACCTTGCAGGGATGACGGTTCCTCTTCCTCGGCCGACAGTTTGAGTTTATATGAAGATAGTCGCAGGTCAGCTGAGACTGAAGGCCTGATGATTTGAAGCCTGCCTTCAGTCGTCTTCCTCAGTTCGTCTCCTCCATTCGTCTCCACAGTTGTCTTCCTCAGTTCGTCTTGCCTCCTCGCCTTGTCGCGTCCCGCCTCGCCTGGCCTGAATTGTCCGTGTCTGCCCGATGCAGTGCCTGGGCGATTCCAGATGGAGTGGGGAAAGGCACGGGCAAAGGCCAGGGGGTAAGCGCGGGGTGGAGAAAGAGCAGCAGCCATGAGGGCGAGGAGCAAGGAGAGGCCAGAGAAAAGTGAAGAGAGCGATTGCTACCCGGGGCCTTCAATTATACTCCTTTCGAAAACCCTTATCTGCGCGCCAAATCAGGTTAGTTCTTTGTCCCAATCTTGGCGGGCTATTTTAAGTAACGGTAGCAATCTACTCTAACTGTTTTTAGATGGCCGGTAATCGCATCTACTGGCCTGATAATTGACTTGTTTTGTTTAGAATGCACCTTGATGGGCCTGTCCAGCCTCGATGGCTTCCTTAATCTGTTGCCGATTATTTATGCAAACTGCTTGATGGCCTTAACTATAGGCCTAACTGGATTTTGATTTGTCTCCAATTTGATCTAATACATAATTCAAAGTCCTGTTTGGTTTTAAAAATGCAATGTCTCTCTTCACAGAAACTGCAGCTTTGGTTTCGATTTCTCCACGAGCTGCCTGTACCGCAGAGTCCAAGTTTAAAAAATATCACAGGCTTTCTGCCACGAGCGCAGACGCCATTTTGGGTACCCTTTTTCATTAAAATGTCCATGCAGGGTCCCTTTTCTTCTTAATAACCTTTGGGGAAATGTAGAAATTTTGCAAATCTTACACCTGCTCCGCCATTAAATGAGATCATGGCTGATCATCCAAATTCAGTACGCTGTTCCTTGATCCCTTCAGCCTTAAGAAATATATCCAACTCCTTCTTGAATATATTTAATGAATTGGCCTCTACTGCCTTCTTTGGCAGGGAATTCCATAGGTTCACCACTGTCTGGGTGAAGAAATTCCTCCTCATCTCTGTCGTAAATGGCTTACCCCTTATCCTTAGACTGTGACCCCTGGTTCTGGACTCCCCAACCATCGGGAACATCCTTCCAGCATCTAGTCTGTCTAGTCCTGTTAAAATTTTATAAGTTTCGATCAGATCCCCTCTCATTCTTCTAAAAGCCAGTGAGTACAAGCCCAATCGACCCAATCTCTCCTCATACATCATTCCTGCCATCTCAGATATCAGCCTGGTGAATCTTCGCTGCACTCCTTCCATGGCAAGAACATCCTTCCTCAGATAAGGCGACCAAAACTGCACACAATACTCAAGATGTGGTCTCACCAAGGCCCTGTACAACTGCAGCAAGACGTCTTTGTTCCTGTACTCAAACCCTCTCGCTACGAAGGCCAACATACCATTTGCCTTCTTAACCACCTGCTGCACCTGCATGCTTACTTTCAGCGACTGGTGCACAAGGATGCCCAGGTCTCGTTGCACTTCCCCTTCTCCCAATCTATTGCCATTCAGATAATAATCTGCCTTCCTGTTTTTGACACCAAAGTGGATAACCTCGCATTTATCCACGTTATATTGCATCTGCCTGCTTCTGCCCAATCACCCAACCTGTCCAAATCATACTGGAGTTTCTCGGCATCCTCCTCACAGCACACACGCCCACCCAGCTTTGTTTCGTCTGCAAACTTGGAGATATTACATCTAGTTTCCTCATCTAGACCATTAATATATATTGTGAATAGCGGTGGTACAAAAACCGATCCCTGCGGTACCCTACTAGTCACCGCCTGCCACTCGGAAAAAGAGCCATTTATTCCAACTCTTTGCTTTCTGTCTGCCAACCAGTTCTCTATCCAAGTCAATACCTTGCCCCCAATCCCATGTGCCTTAATTTTACACGCTAACCTCTTATGCGGGACCTTATCGAAAGCCTTTTGAAAATCCAAATACACCACATCCACTGGTTCTCCCTTATCTATTTTACCAGTTACATCCTCAAAAACATCCACTTTATCCCTGTCTTTCTTGTACCCCATGTGCACCCCAGAACTTCCAAAACCTCCACCACCTTAAAGGGACTTTCCTCCAACCATTCCCCCCTACCTCTTGTTGCAACCAGGCATTGGGACTTACTATAATTCACTCTGGCTCCTGAAACTCTGAAATATGACTCCACTACATCCATAGCTTTCCTCACTTACTCCTCATTTCTCAATGTTAAGGTTGTGTCATCTGCATATTGGTGTATCACCGACAAAAGCCCGGAACTGGGAACCACAATCCCAACTACACCTTGTTTCTTTCGCATCATGTAACCTAATGGTTCTGCTACCAATGTGTAAAACAATGGGGATAGGAGACAAACCTGTCTCACTGATCTCTGTATCGGAAAATACTTGGATAAAAAAACATTCAACACAGCTAAATATGTTTGAATGAAAAATCCATATCCACTCAATGAAATTTTCCTCGAAACCAAATGTTATAAATCTCATCATCATAAAGAAACTACTCATGAAATAACGCTGGATGGCCAGCTGGTGGCACCGTCCAAGGAGTATGAATACTCGGGCGTGGGCCCAGCTTGCCCAGGGACATTTTGTAAGACAAGGAACTAGTGAAGTACAACTAGACCTCCATGTTCTGAAACAAGTTGATTAAAGCCTTGCTTTATACTCAAACCAAGTGCATAGTGAGTTTTATTACATCACCAAATGCTTCCAAAACCTTCAATAAAAACTCATGGGATACCCTATCAAAGGTTTTCTCTTGATCTATCTTTAATACATATAAGCCTCCCTCCCACTCTCTTCCATGAGTTCTATCGCATCTCGGATTGAGACCACAGAGTCTGCGATGTCCCGGCCTATGACTCCATGGGACTGAGAGCAAAACTATCTGCGGCAACACCTCCTTCATACGATTTGTCATAACCCTTGCCAAGATCTTATAATCTACATTTAATAATGTGATGGGCCTCCAATTCTTCAGATCCCTTCTATCCCCTTTATTTTTATATAAGCTAAGCTTATGATACCTCTCCTCAAGATGGGGCCAGGCTTCCCTCAATTTTAATTTCCTTAAAAACTCCTAAGAGCAATGGACTTAAAATCTCAAAAAATTCTTCATAAAATTCTGTACTTAGTCCATCGGACCCTGGGCTTCCCCCCCCCCCCGACTTCATTCCACTTATTGCTACTTTTATTTCCGCTAATCCTACTTCTTTGTCACACATGCTTCTCTCATCCTCCTTTAAACCCTCTTCAATAAAAGCACTAACCTACTCCATCGCCAAATTGGAAATGTCTTCTTTTGTATATAACTCTTGATAAAAGCAGCTAGCCGCCTCTAAAATCTCCCCACTTTCATGAATGATCTTCTCCCCAATCTTCAACTCTCCAATTAATGATAATCTCTGTCGCAGCTTCTCTTGCTCTAGAAAATATCTAGTGCATCTTTCGCCCTCCAATGCATCTCTAGCCTTTGCATGGAGAATGGCCCCCTTGCATTTTTCAGCTTGCAATAATTCCCACTCTTCCTTTAGCACCCGGAACTTAGTCTCAGCTGCCTTATCCCCTCCATCAACTGCTTTACAGACATCTGTAAGCCTTTTGTTTATATTCTCTTCTCGATGCCGGTTAGCCTACACTCTCTTTTTCCCATAACGTACAGAAAAATGTTTTACCTCATATTTGAAATTGTCCCACCAAACTCTTCTTTCTTTCAAGAACAAAGGTTCCTTCCGAGCATTCTTTATTATATTTAAAATCCCTTCTTTATAAGCAATTTCTTTCAGGTATTGATTGTTTAAAATCCACAGCCCTGAACCGATCTTAACTCTGCTGTTCCTAATTCTAAGAACCAAAGCCGAGTGGTCACTAAAAAATGCTTTTTTATAATAAATCTCCATCACCTCAGAACTTAACCTTTCCCGCTTAACACAAAATCTATTCAGCTCGATTTTAAAACATCACCCACCCAACCTGTTCTGTAGAACTCCTTTTTTATGGGGTTCCGGTCCCTCCATAAGTCTCTCAAATTTAAATTTGCCATCATTTTTACAATCATCCCTCTGGAGTTATCATCCTTAAAGGTCATTTGGGCTGAAATGTCCATCCGAGATAAAAATACATTAAAATCCCCCACTATACAAGGATTTTCCACCTCTGCCGCTTCAGTGAATAACCCCCGAAAAGACTCGCAACGTTTGCAATGGTCGTTCGGTGCATAGATATTAAAGAGATCGCAATTAAATTCCTCCATTTTTACCTTTAGCCGTAAAAATCTCCCCTCAGTGTCCTTGTCCACCAAGGCAACGTTCTCTTTTATGGACGGGCTCACCAAAACAGCCACCCCTCTACGGTTATTGTTTACACAACTTGCAAACACCTCTCCCTTCCAAACCTTCCATACTCTTTCTAGGATATCCTCATCCCAAAAGGTTTCTTGCAGACACAATGGGCTGGATTTTGATACTGGAGGCGCGTATTAGGCGGGACTACAACTTTCGGGGTTGTAGTCCCGCCTCCATCGAGTTGTGGCCAACCCACGCGATTTTCACTTGATTGACCTTGTTGGGCCCACCCAGTGGGCTCAGCAAGCCAATTAAGGGTCACCCGGCAACAGGTGATGTCACAGATTGACATTTCATCCGTCAAGATCTTTTGACAGATGAAATATCAGCGTTTGACAGCTCTTTGAAGCTGTCAAACACTGATTATCTGTACTCCAAGTTAATTCCTTCCTCTTAGGCTGATTTAGAGATCTCTCCAGAACAGAAAGCTGAATGCTGCAACTTTTGACAGCACATGGCCATTCTGCTTTCTGTGCCGGTGAGATGAGGGACTCCCGAGACCTGAAGGAAGGAAGGCTGTAAAGGTAAGTAAAGGTAAGTAAAACTTCTTTAAACACATTACACATGCCAAACACACTTACCTCTGCACTCATGCACCCATCACTCACCTGAACACCAGACATCTCGAACCCTTCAAGCCCTTCAGCCCGACAGTCCGCCTCGCTAACTTGCCGTGGTTTGGAGCCATCGGGAATCCCACACTTCAGCAATAAAAATAGAGATTAGGCTAAAACTGCCTGTTAACTACCTGTTAACAGGCAGTTAATTGGCACTAATCCCCTTCCCGCCTCGGGGAGGCGGCTCCCAGCACAGGTCGGGTATCCGTCTCCTTTGAAACTGGCATGGAGGCAGGTTGGGGGGGGGATGGGTTCGTACCCCCCGATTTTGAGATGTTAACCCCCCACATGCCTCCAATCCTGCCTCCACGGCCCAATGAAAATCCTGCCCAACAAGTCCATGCCTTTAAAACCCTGCAACAACTGCTGCAATTCCTTCTCACCCCCTCAGTCCGTTCACATTAATCGAGACCAATGTAATCATGGCTCCGAAGAAGGGAAGTATGCCTGATAATCTCCCCATCATTTAATCTCTGGCCCTTCCCTCCTCTCATGCGCCTTCCCAACTTTTCAGCCAGCTGTTGCTTTTTCCTGCAGCCTCCGACTCTTTTTCACCTCCTGTTTGAACCTTCCCTGCTGTTTCAGCCTCTTCCTTGCATTCGGGCCAAGGAGCTGCCCTTTCTCCCTCGTTCTGCCCCTCACTGACCTTTCCCTTTCCACATGATGCCACCCCACCCCCCACTTCCATGCCTCTGTACCCTCTAATTCCTCACACTCAAGCTCTTCTGTAACCCTCTGTGCCTGCTCCCCGTCAGATACATAATCCTGCTCTCCGTCAGATACATAATCCTGCTCTCCGTCAGATACATAATCCTGCTCCCCGTCAGATACATCGGGGTCGATTTTAACTCAGGTGCGGGGAATTGTCGGGTTCCCCAAATTTGGTGTTTCCCACACAAATCTAAATGGGTCTGTGAGATTGATGCAATTTTAACTCAATTGGCCAATTGATTTCCAACGTGTGGGAAGCCTTGGCAATTGAGTATTTCCAGTCAGAAAGTCGCACAATATGACATCATCATTGCTGCTGCTTTTAGGGCCCACAGCAAGCCTTGCTTCTTCTGCAGGCTTCCAAACTTCACCATTGAGATGGCACAGGAGCCTGCAGAAGCAACGGCCAGTGGGAGGGCAAGAGCTGCCCCCAAATTTGATGGGGCTTCACTCCAGGCATTGCTGGATGGTGCTAGGGCCCGCAGGGAGGTCCTGTTCCCTTCTTCAGGGAGGAAGAGGCCTCCCAGTCAGACCAAGACTGTGTGGCTACAGGTGGCTGGTGAAGTCAACTCCTCGGGGCTCACACGGTGCACCTGGATGCAGTGCAGGAAAAGATTCCACGACCTTCATCGCACTGGAAAAGTAAGTACTGTATGAAGTTTCCATCACCCTCAATCTGATCACCATTGCCTTTCCTCACCAGCACTCAGCTTTAGCAATCTCTTCCTCCACATCACACTAGACACTCACATCCATGCACCCTTACCCATTCCCTTTCTCTCTATGCTCACATTCACATAACTATTCCACCATGCAGCCCTCACACTCCCTCTCACTCTGATGCTTTGAACACAACTGACAACACACAGGGGGGACCATTGGTCTTGCAACCTCACTCCATCTTTGTCTCCTTCTAAGTATCTATGCTATGCAATCTCTGCACTCACTCCTTCATTCTCACTCAACCTCCACTTGTCTCCCTCATTGCAGGAAAAGAGAGCTCACAACAGGAGAGAGCGAGCCAGGACTGGAGCAGGGCCGCCCTCATTAGCCCAGCTCATCCCCTGGGAGGAAGGCGTCCTGGAGATTGTCGGGGCTGACATAGATGCGGAGGTTGGGGAAGGAGAGACAGGTGCATCCCCGCAAGCTGGTGACAGAATAGTTTTCCATCTCTCTCATTGGCATTGCATGAGTCGCTGATAATGATTCTGAAGCTACATCATATGGACTTGTGATCATCTGCAAAATTCAATGTGCATGTAACCTTGGCATCACATCTCTAACTTTTTCCTTGACTCCCCCACAGGACCATCGAGAGCCCCCGTCCCCAGTCTGCAGGAGGAAGAGCCTGAGATGCCAGACTCCTCAGAGGAATCTGCAACCTCTGAGGGCGCAGCGTCAGCAGGAATAAGCGCACCCAGCACCAGCGCAGACACTCACACCTCGGTGGGACCTTTGGGACATAGAGTAGAGTCATCACCTGGTGTATCACAGCTCACAAGTGAGCATCAGCAGATTGTGGAGACAGGGGCAGCAGTGGAGAGTCCTCGTCGGAGGGCACAGGACTCTGCCAGCTCGGCTCAGCTGCATGTTGAACCTCTGCCTCTGGGTCCATCCGTAAGATCAGAGGTGATGGAACTCCATGCACAGATGCAGGAGTCTCTGGCAAGTTTTGTCTCCAGGGTCGCTGCGAGTGTGGAGCGAATGGAGGAGTCCATAGCAAACATGAGCAGAGCCTTTGTGGCGTCATTAGCGCATGAACGCATCAACACGGAAAGGATGGCTACCTACGTGGAAATGATTGCTGCCTCCGTGGTAAGGCTGGCTACGGTAGAGGAGAGGAGGGCTACAGCCATGGAGGAGGTTAGTCGCCAGGGTATGGAAAACATGGTGAGTGTTCAGAATAGAATGACATCTCTTGAGGAGCGATGGGCATCTATTGAACAGAGAAACCAGACCTTCATGGAAGTCCTTCTGAGTAGGACTGCCATTGCAGATACGGGTCCCCATGGCCCCCCTGATGTGCAGCAAGGTGCTCTCAAGCCACTTGCAGGCACTGAGGGGAACCTGACTCATGAGAGAGAGGTTGGTGGCAGACCTCACGGAAGTGGGGGCTCCTCTCCAAGCTCACACTTCCATGCCACTGCAGAGCCCTCGGTCAGAGCCCCGCCGAAGTCCACACCCAACTGAGATAGACATTCCAACTCCTGCACAGCCACAGGAGCAGCAGACTGCTGATGAGCCCTCACAGGCTCGCCACCCCAGAGGATGCCCGCCAAAGGTGTCGAGACAGGAGCAGCAGGAAAGTGAGCAAGGGGCCTCCACATCTGCTGAAGCCACAGGGGAACCACTACGTAGGAGCACACGTAAGAGGAAAATAAAGCACAAATAGTCACAAGGGTAGTCACTTGGGTGAAATGTTGTGTATTCTGTAAAAATGCCATCAGTTGTTTGTTTTGTATAAAAATTCTGATGGCAACTTCTGCAGTTGTGGCGTGCGTCATTTCGCAAATGGGGCTGGAGGTCCTCTAATGCCAAGAAGGGAAGGAAAAAAAGGCCTCCCATGCTTCTGGTAGATGCCTCAGTTGAGGAAGCGCTGAGTGAGGCTGGCGAGAGGGGTTTCGCAGGAGGCCACACTGGAGAAGTGTGTGAGGCTCCAACCTTCCACAGGTGTGGTTAAGCCTGGTAAAAGTTGCCCCAGGCCTGAAACAACAAAGTCCTGCCACCTGTAAATGATGGCTGATTAAATCTCCTCTTTAATGGTCGACCTGCAGCTGATAGTCAGCAAGCCAATAGTGCTCACGCCAGGTATCTCAGGCGTGATCCCCACCAGGCGTGTTTTACGTGGGAAAAGGGTTAAGCCTGTTAAAATGGGATTATAAAGGCCAATGAGTGCTGTTTAAGGGCCCTAAAGATCAGTCCCGCCTGTTGCAGGCGTGATTGATTCGGGACCATCAGACATGCCTGGGGTAAAATGGCTAGGTGTCGGGTACCAGGCGGGGGGTCCCGACCCCTGGGTTTTGCGATTTTAACCCCTCACACGCCTCAAAGCCCGCCTGACAGCTGAGTTAAAATCGAGCCCATCATCTCCCATAGGGAGTCTTCCTGCTATCGCGGTTTCTCCAACAGTGCACTCCCTTCGGCCTCAACTCCACCTCTGACCCTTGCTCCCTGATCCTTCTCTCTCTGGGACAATGGCACACCTATATTGCTCCCTTCTGCCATCTTTGTCTTGCCGCTCCCATCGTGCTGCCCCTTTAAGGCTCCTGCCTCTTGCACCCTCTCCTCGTCTTGCCCCCTCCTGCTCACCGAGATGTTCGACTCCCCATCTTTCTTTGGATTACTTACATTTACCATGCACCCCGCTCCTGCCTCCTCTCCCCCCGCGGACACCAGATTCTTTAGGGAGAGCTGAAGCTGGTCTGCACTCGACGCTTGCTGCCCTCTGCTGTCTTTGTTCTTTTCCACTGTACTTGGTGTGTTTTCTACCATCTCCATCCTGTTCTCTGCTCCACAATTTTCTGCCTCTTCCTGTGCTCTTTTCTCCTTCAATTTACCAGCTGTGTCCTCCGACTGCTTCGCTCCTCTGGCTGTTCCACTCACACCTCCTGCTCCTTCTCCCATCTCCTCGTCACTCATAGAACTTCCTTCTGCCTCACATTCACAGCGGGTGGGGCCTTTGTGACACACCCCACAGCTCTCTGCATTGCAGCTCCGAGCGATGTGTCCAGACTCGCCGCAATTATAACAGTGCAAGTATGGACAGTTTCTTACAAGATGGTCATGTCCAAGACAATAATAACAAACCTTCACTTGGTTATCATGCAGTACTCGGAAGTACTGCACTCCTTCCATTGTCTCGAATTTCATGCTGTACGGTAATGACTTCACCCCCTCTGGGAACCGCACCTTTACGTAATGGGTTCCATCTGCTACCCGTGTTCCTGGATAGTATCTCCTCTTTATTGCTGAGCAAATTTTAATGTCCCACGACTCCAACTTTTTGATTAGCACATCATCCTCAATATAAACCAGCAAGTTTAAGAATGAGACCACCACCTCTTCCGAATGTAGCAGAGATACCTCCAAGAACTTATCACGAACTTTCAAACTGAGTAAAAGTCTTTCCACCTCCTCTCGGCCACTGACCGTCACCTCGAACCCAACATTCGGCTTTGGTCGGCAGGCAAAGCAGCTTCCCTCACCACAGTCCTCATGTATCGCTTGGATAATATCCCAAGCTCATATCTTCTTATCCTCGCACTGAACCACCACCGTGTTTTCTTTTCCAAACCTCCTGGGGTCCCGACCCAAATCTTTAGGCCTTTTTCTTTCCCTTCCAACCACAGTTTCTCCCCTAATTAAATTAATCTTGGGAACACTGTCCTCTGAGGGGCCCGGCACTCCGGACCCCTCAGCAGCCATCTGGCTTTTGTTTATGGGCCAAAGAGGCCCTAAAACCTGAAAAAAAACACCAACAACTTTTTACAAACTCACTCCAACTCCCTGCAGAAATCAGGCAACCAGTAACACCTGCTCGCTCCTAGCCCCTCCCACCTAGAGAGTGCTACCCACTGAGCTACAGCTGACACCTATGCCTCTATTTCTGAAGCCCAGGATTCTATATGCTTTTTAACCACTTTCTCAACCTGCCCTGCCACCTTCAATGATTTGTGCACATATACCCCCAGGCCTCTCTGTTCATGCACCCCCTTTAGAATTGTACCCTTTAGTTTATATTGCCTCTCCTCATTCTTCCGACCAAAATGTATCACTTCGCACTTTTCTACGTTAAATTTCATCTGCCACGTGTCTGTCCATTCCACCAGCCTGTCTATGTCCTCTTGAAGTCTATCACTATCCTCCTCACTGTTCACTATACTTTCAAGTGTTGTGCCTTCTGCAAATTTTGAAATTGTGCCCTGTACACCCAAGTCCAAGTAATTAATATATATCTATATATATAAAAGGATATGTCTCTCTGTCTGTCTCTCTGTCTGTCTCTCTGCCTGTCTCTCTGTCCGGCTATACAATCAAACGTTATAGAGCGTACCTACACATATGTTATAACAAAAGAAAGCTCATCATTAGGGGACTCTTGTAGGCATATTTACTTTTTGCTCGGACAAAAATTGTGCCGATGGTTGGACAAAAATTGTGACGACGGTATCCAAAAAACGTTCAAAATTCCGCTCATTATCTGCTCATTTGCATCGAGTGGGGGTGGGTTCATTGTGTGTGCGGGCGAGCCATCCTACAGTTGAGTGATGTGATGGTTGACCAATCGGTGCGTGTGTGGGCGAGCCTTATCATTCTGAACCGAGGTGAGTGGCCGCCATCTTGATTCCAAACTGTTCATTTCTTTTTCTCACTTTCTGCGTGTTTCTTTTCAAATCTACATTTCCAGCAAAAAAAAAGTTGCTTTTAAAACACAAATTGTTTTTTAAAAAAGTTAATTAATTTGTAAATCTTTTCTCTAACATCTAGAATTTTCCTACCTTTCACCGTTTTTCCAGGCCTGTAAGCCTGGGCCTCTGTTGCCCAGCCGCGCCCGAGCTAGGCACCTCCTGTCGCGCTCAACAAGCGGCTCGCGATCACCGCCATCTTTCTGAAGGCTGGAATGGGCGGGCCTGAGCCGAGCGTCACCACCACTGCCATCTTAGTAAAGGCGGGTGGGGCAGGAGTCAGCGCGCGCGACTTGAGTCCGGCCGGGCCTCACGCGATAGGTTGCACGGTGGCGTCGCTCTCTCTGCTCTTGAAGCCGGCTCGGGCGAGGGGGCGGGGCTCGGGAGATCAAGGTTCGTCAGACCAGGGCTCGGGGGGGGCGGGGCTCGGGAGATCAGGCCTCGGGAGATCGGGGGGGCGAGCCTCGGGAGATCGGGGGGGGGCGGGGCTCTGGAGATCGGGGCTCGGGGGAGATCGGGGCTCGGGAGATTGGGGGCGGGGCTCGGGAGATCGGGCCTCAGGAGATCGGGCCTCGGGGGGGGCGGGGCTCCAGAGATCGGGGCTCGGGAGATCGGGGCGGGGCTCGGGAGATCGGGGGCGGGGCGGGGCTCGGGGAGGCGGGGGGCGGGGCTCGGGCTGGCGGGGCTCGGGCTGACGGGGCCCCCCCATCTCCGCCCTCTCCTCCCTCTTCCCCTCCTTCCCCCCTCCAACTCCTTCCCCCTCCCCCTTCTTCCCCCTCCCCTCCTCCCCTTCCCTCCTCCCCTCCTCCCCTTCTTTCCCCATCCCCCTTCTTCCCCCCCTTCTTCCCCCTCCCCCCTCCCCCTTCTTCCCCCCTCCCTCCTCCCCCCTCCCCCTTCTTCCCCCCTCCCTCCTCCCCCCTCCCCTTCTTCCCCCTCCTCCCCTCCCCCTTCTTCCCCTCCCCTCCCCCTTCTTCCCCCTCCCCTTCTTCCCCCCTCCCCTTCATCCCCCTCCCCCTTCTTCCCCCTCCCCCTTCTTCCCCCCTCCCCCTTCTTCCCCCCTCCCCTTCTTCCCCTCCCCTTCTTCCCCTCCACCTTCTTCCCCCCTCCCCCTTCTTCCCCCTCCTCCTTCTTCCCCCCTCCCCCTTCTTACCCCCCTCCCCCTCTCCCCCCTCCCCCCACTCCCCCTTCTTCCCCCCACCCCCTACTTCCCCCCCTTCTTCCCCCCTCCCCCCCTTCCTCCCCCCTCCTTCCCCCTCCCCCTTATTCCCCCCTCCCCCCTCCCCATAATTCCCCCCTCCCCCTTATTCCCCCCTCCCCCTTCTTCCCCCTTCCTCCCCTTTCCTCCCCCTCCCCTTTCCTCCCCCTTTCCTCCCCCCTCCCCCTCCCCCTTTCCTTCCCCCCTCCCCTCCCCCTTTCCTCCCCCTCCCCCTCCCCTTTCCTCCCCCCTCCCCCTCCCCTTTCCTCCCCCTCCCCCTCCCCCTTTCCTCCCCCCTCCCCCTCCCCTTTCCTCCCCCTCCCCCTTTCCTCCCCCTCCCGCTTTCCTCCCCCCTCCCCCGCCCCCTTTCCTCCCCTCCTCCCCTCCCCCTCCCCCTCCCCCCTCCTCTCCCCCTTTCCTCCCCTCCCCCTCCCCTTTCCTCCCCCCTCCCCTCCCCCTTTCCTCCCCCTCCCCCCTCCTCCTTTCCTCCCCCTCCTCCTTTCCTCCCCCGCCTCCCCTTCCCCCCAGTCGCTCTCTCTTCCCCCCAGTCGCACTCTCTCTTCCCCCCAGTCGCTCTCTCTCTTCCCCCAGTCGCTCTCTCTATTCCCCCCAGTCACTCTCTCTATTCCCCCCAGTCGCTCTCTCTCTTCCCCCCAGTCACTCTCTCTTCCCCCCCAGTCTCTCGCTCTCTCTCTTCCCCCCAGTCACTCTCTCTCTTCCCCCCAGTCGCTCTCTCTCTTCCCCCCAGTCGCTCTCTCTCTTCCCCCCAGTCGCTCTCTCTCTTCCCCCCAGTCGCTCTCTCTCTTCCCCCCAGTCGCTCTCTCTCTCTCTTCCAACAACAATATGTCCTCAAAAGACCCTCGGCACCGCCGGGCACTTCAGCTAGTCATATATATATGTATACCTTCCTCCAATCCAATAAACAAGCATTCACCACTACTCTATGTTTCCTGTCACTTAACCAATTTTGTATCCATGATGCCACTGTCCCTTTTATTCCATAGGCTTCAAATTTGCTTGCATGCCTATTAGATGGCACTTTATCAAACACCTTTTGGAAGTCCATGTACACCATATCAACCGCATTGCCCTCACCAAAACTCTCTGTTACCTCATCAAAAACTCAATCAAGTTAGTTAAACACGATTTACCTTTAACAAATCCGTGCCGGCTTTTCTTAATTAATCCACAATTGTCCAAGTGACTGTTAATTTTGTCCTGGATGCAATATTGCGTTAATGCTTGCACTTCATGGAGATTGAAAGGATAGAGGGAAATAAATTATATCTCCCTTTTATCTCCATGAATAACATGCATTACAGTAATAAAATTAAATCAAGAACTGATCAATTAAATTGGAAGCTTTTGTAATACTGAACGTGTGATATTAGTAGACCCCATACAAAATCTGCAACCAGGTAAAACTGGATTTAAAGGGCACTGCCTCCATATCTGGCAAACCCTGCCTCATTTAAGGAGTGTGATGGAATACTCTCCACTTGCCTGGATGAGTGCAGCTCCAACAACACTCAAGAAGCTCGACACCATCCAGGACAAAGCAGCCCGCTTGATTGGCACCCCATCCACCACCTTAAACATTCATTCCCTCCATCACCGGCATACTGTGGCTGCAGTGTGTACCAGCTACAAGATGCACTGTAGCAATTCGCCAAGCTTCTTCGACAGCACCTCCCAAACCCGCAACCTCTACCGCCTAGAAGAACAAGGGCAGAAGGCGCATGGGAATACCACCTCCAAGTTCCCCTCTGTGATATCCGAGTGGTAAGGTCAGAAACTGAGAGAAGCGAGATATTAGGAACCAAACCCAACTGGTTATTTACACGGTGTAGCAGAGAGACATAGCTCTTACTAGCTGTAGGCAAAGCACATTTCTTATTGCACGAGCCAAGATGGAGGATCAACCTCTGAGTCATACCCATAATGCAATGCCATGTTACCGTATAAACTGGTGTACCAGGACATTGAATACATGACCTATTACCTTAAATACTGGTGAATGTGAACCCTTAATATTTGGCTCCATCTGGTGGATAACTTAAACATTACATCCCAGATTACTATATCCCTCCCCTCTTAAGTTGAACATTAATTTCTTAGCAACATTCTAAAAAGTCCCATAAGGAAACTCCTTTAACGATAGTCCATACTGAATGAATCTAGCAGGCCGTTATCAATCTCTCTGGCGGCTTGTGAGGCCTTGGTGAACGTCTTACAGTCAAGTCCATGCTTGGTTGTGGTAGAGCCACCTGCTGCTCCTGAGCAGTACTCAGAGTATCTGACTCTGCTACGATGGTTTCCTCTTGGCAAAGGGGCCCAGGTGGAACTGGCTCTGTTCGTGGTGGTGGTACCACCGATGCATTTGGATAACTGGGGGCCAACTTGTCCTCCGACATCTCCTCTGGAACCTCCATTTCGATTTCCCCTTGTCTGGTCAGTATCTGATCTACATGTCTGCATACTACCTGACCAGTTCCCACCATGACTGTATATGATACTGGACCGGTCATTGAGTCTATGATGCCAGGAATCCATTTTGGACCATAACTGAAATTCCTGGTAAGGACCGCATCTCCTTCTCCAAAACTGCGGCTCTTTGTCCTTCTGTCATGGTTCTCCTTTTGTTTGATTTGTCGGTTTTCCACCTTCCTTTTTAGATCTGGGTGAACCAGGTCAAGAGTGGAGCGTAGTCGACGTCCTAACAACAGCTCAGCAGGAGAGAGTCCTGTGGTAGATTGAGGTGTTATTCTGTAGTTGAACAGAACTCGTGACACCTTGGCTGCCAAACTCCCTTCCGCACTATTTTTCATCATCTCCTTAAAGGTTTGTACGGCTCTCTCCACAAGTTCATTTGAAGATGGATGATATGGAGCTGAGGCCACGTGCACTATGCCATTGTTTCTCATGAATTCTTTTGTTTCGGTACTCACAAAACACATGGTGTTGTCACTTACTACCATCTCCGGTAGCCCTTGATTACTAAAACTGCTATGCAGGCAGTCTATATTAACAGTAGATGAAGCAGAATTTATAGGATAAACATCCATCCATTTGGAATGGGCATCAATAATTATGAGGAACATCTTTCCCATGAATGGACCCGCATAATCTACATGTAATCTTCTCCATGGTTTATCCGGCCACTCCCAGGGGTGGAGAGGAGCCGCTGCTGGTGCCTTCCTGTGTACTTGACAAGTGCTGCACACATATGACCAGATTTAGGAACAGCTTCTTTCCCAGGGCTGTCATCCTACTGAACTCCACAAATAAACTCTAAAGCCTGCACATCTGCCAATGCACTTTATTATGGTTATGTTTATGTTAATGTATTACAAGCCAAATGTATGTTGAATGTTTAAATGTCTTAATCTAAATGTACACTCTCAGGAGCCGCGAGCCTACATTTCATTGTACTGCACTTGTGCACTAACAATGACAATAAAGTTGATTATGATTATTATTATGATTATGACTAGATTTTCTATCTCCTCATCTAGCTTTGGCCACCAAAAGTAACTCCTTGCCAAGGCTTTCATACGCGAAACTCCAGGATGACACTGATGTAGTTGCCCTAGGATAGACTGTCGTGCTGGCTGTGGAATAATCACTCGTGCTCCCCACAACACGCAACCATCCTGCACACACAGCCCTGTCTTCCTGACACTGTAAGGTGTGAAATCAGTCCCTTCCGGATGCTGTGGCCAACCCCTCATCACATATTCTCGGACTCTAGACAGTACTGGATCTTTACCGGTCCATGTCCTTACTTGTTCAGTGGTCACAATTGCCGTGTCCGTGTCCGCCAACATCAAAACTCTGTCCTCTGGAGCTGCACGGATAGGTGTACCTGGCAGCGGAAGATGGCTCAAGGCATCTGCGTTCCCATGGTACTTGCCCGGCTTGTAAACGATGACATACTCATATGCCCTCAACGTCACTGCCCACCTCTGGATCCAGGGTGACACCATCTGTGGTACTGCTTTCATTTCATTAAAAAGAGATAGAGGAGGTTTATGATCGGTGCATATGGTGAATTTCCTGCCATATATGTACTTGTGAAACCTCTGTAACCCAAACATTACTGCTAACCCCTCTTTATCTAACTGGGAATAGTTTTTTTCCGCCAGTGTCAGAGTTCGAGACATAAACCCTATTGGTCTTTCTGTTCCATCTTAAAAGCTATGTGAAAGAACCGCCCCCACCCCGTAAGGTGAAGCATCACAAGAGAGAATGATGTCTTTCTCTGCATTGTAGTGAACCAGCACATCCGAGGACAGCATCAGTTTCTTGGACTGTTCAAATGAAACCCTCTGTTCCTCTTCCCACTGCCACTGTGTCTCCTTGCGCAGAAGTTTGTGAAGAGGTGCTAACACGGTTGCCAAGTTTGGTAAAAATCTGTTATAATAGTTTAGCAGTCCCAGGTAAGCTTTTAACTCAGTCACATTGGTAGGAGCTGGGGCCTCCTGCAGTGCTTGTACCTTCTCCTTGATTGGATGGAGCCCAGTGGCGTCCACTCTGTGTCCCAGGAACACGGCCTCATTCCCCAGGAAAGTGCACTTACTCCTCTTGAGCCATAACCCAGCCTTATCCAATCTTTTGTAGTACCTCTCTCAGAGTGCTCAGATGCTCCTGGTCGGTTCTTCCCATCACCAGAATGTCATCCAGATAGATTGAAACATGTGGGATCCCTTGCAGTACACCCTCGATGGTCCTCTGGAAAATAGCTGGACTAGATGAGACACTGAATGGTAAGCGGTTATAGGTAAACAAACCCTTGTGTGTATTTATGGCTACATACTTCTTGGATTCCTCATCTAGTGTCATCTGCAAGTATGCATGACTCATATCCAGCTTCGTGAATTTCTTCCCTCCAGCCAGGTTTGCAAAGAGATCCTCTGTTTTGGGAATAGGATACTGTTCTAGTTTAGACACCCTATTTACTGTCAATTTATAATCTCCACAGAGTCTTACCGAATTGTCCAGTTTTAAAACAGGTACAATGGGAGCTGCCCATTCTGAACATTTCACGGGTTCCAGAATGTTCTCTCTCAAAAGACGGTCAAGCTCAGCCTCTACCTTCAGTTTCATGGCATACGGCACAGGTCGTTGTTTAAAAAACCTTGGCAGTGCCACCTTGTCTACATAAATCTTAGCTGGGGGGCCATTAAATGTGCCAAGTTCTTCCTTGAACACGTTCTCATGTTCAATCAACACTTCTTGCAAAGACAACTGTTTGCCTCCCTCTATTTGATTTATTGCTCCCCAATCTAATTTAAGTTCTTGTATCCAGCCCCGACCTAACAGGTTTGGTCCGGAACCCGATACTACAACTATAGGTAGCTGTTCCATGGTGTCCCTGTGTTGCACAGTTACAGTAGCTGTACCCAATGTCACCACTCATTCCCTGGTATATGTTTTATGCTGCATAGAGCAAGACTTTAACTCTGGAGCTTTTGCACGGTTCCACAATTTTGAGTACTCCTCCCTGTTCATTATGGTTACACCGTATTCTGTATCCACTTCAAAGTTGACCTTGGAGTCATTTACTGTCAGTTGCAAAGTGATAGGATCCACTTTTGGAATGTTCTCTAGCATACTATGAATTATGAACATGTCGTCTTCTTTCACAGTTTCTCCGCTGATGTGATGTGTTCCCTGTTTTTTCACTTCTCTTCCTAGGTTTTGCTTTCCTCCCCCTTTTGGTTTGTATTCCTCCACGGTTGCTTTTGCCCTGCATGCACATTTTATATGTCCTTTTTTCCCACACTTGTGGCACTTTTCCTCCCGAAACCTGCATTCCCTCGCCAGGTGATCGCCATTGCATCTATAACATGCCTTTACATGCTCACGTTGTGGTTTCTGACGCATATTTAACTTGTGCACAACAACCTGACCTGCAACTTGCTTTGTAGTAGCCCACTCAGAACCTTGTATTTCTTTTACATCTCGGTTCGCTGTCTCTATGGCTTGAGCAAGTTCCAATGCTTTTTCATACGTAAGCCCAGTCTCGGACAATAATCTCCGCTGCATTCGATCATCCATTATCCCACAAACTAGCCTATCTCTCAGCATGTCTTTCATGTTGTTGCCATAATTGCAATCGTGTGCCAATTTCCTCAACACCGCTACATAATCCAATACAGTCTCCCCCAGTTTTCTGTTCCGTGAATTAAATTTGAAACGCTGTACAATCTCACTCGGTCTGGGATTGAAATGTTCCTTTAGCAAGTCCACTAAGTCAGCAAATGATCTGTCTCCAGTCTTTTCAGGACTGCATAAGTTTCCCATTAAACTATACGTCTGACTTCCCACAGAAGTGAGCAAAATTGCTCTCCTTTTTCCGACATCATTTATATCATTTGCTTCAAAGAAATGCATCAACACCTCGCAGTATTCATCCCAGGTCTGCGTCTAAATATCAAAAGCAGAGATCTTTCCTACCATAGCAGCCATGATCCGTTAATCAGTGCTCCTTTTCTTTTTTTTTCTTCGTCAAGATGTGATCTGTTTATCCTCGTCGCCAATATGTGATATCCGAGTGGTAAGGTCAGAAACTGAGAGAAGCGAGATATTAGGAACCAAACCCAACTGGTTATTTACATGGTGTAGCAGAGAGACATAGCTCTTACTAGCTGTAGGCAAAGCACATTTCTTCTTGCACGAGCCAAGATGGAGGATCAACCTCTGAGTCATACCCACAATGCAATGCCACGTTACCGTATAAACTGGTGTACCAGGGCATTGAATACATGACCCATTACCTTAAATACTGGTGAATGTGAACCCTTAATATTTGGCTCCATCTGGTGGATAACTTAAACATTACATCCCAGATTACTATACCCTCCAAGTCACACACCATCCTGACTTGTAAACATATCGCCGTTCCTTCATCGTCGCTGGGTCAAAATCTTGGAACTCCCTACCTAACAGCACTGTGGGAGTACCTTCACCACAAGGACTGCAGCGGTTCAAGAAGGCAGCTCACCACCACCTTCTCAAGGGCAACTAGGGATGGGCAATAAATGCTGGCCTTGCCAGTGACGCCACATCCCAACAATGAATAAAAAATGTAAGCGAATAAGCGATGTTGTGCTAAAACACTTACATTGATGTACATCTTATCCTCCCTTTAAAACAAAAAATGTTTCCTCCTGAATATGGGTACACTTGTAGGAAACAGCAAACACAAATAAAAATCAATAATTTTACCAATGAGGTGAAATTCTGTGATCAGTTATATGGTATAGACACCAAGCATCACAGAGTTTTCAGTGTTTTCAAAAAAGTAATTAATAGAATTGCAAATTATTGATAAATAGTTGTCATTCATGAAGCAATTGGAGCAAACAACATGAAGCTAATCTTCATTTCGCATCAACTATCAAGGCATTTCCTACTGGCATCCCTTTAAATTAGTGGCAGGATAGATTTGCAATTGGAGAGCAAAAATTACAGACACAAGCATTAGAACAATCTTACATTACTGGTAAAATTAAAAATTAAGTTTATACAATACTGTGACCAATACGAGTGTGTGATAAACAGGGGATGACCTTCTGCTTGTGCCATTTTGTGCTCGTTTTACCATCATGGGAAGGGGAGGGAGGTAATGGTTGTCCAGGCCCATAAGCCTTCATTTACTTGGCCACGGATTAAGCCAATTATTATGGGTCCCGATCCAAGAGGCCATCTCACACTGCTTCGAGTTCACACTGACATTACTATAACTCCAGCTCTGTGCAAAACCCCATTTTAATGCCCAGGTGGATTAATGGAACTTTTAAAATGTTGTCTGGATTTTGTTTTAATGTTACATGCTCTTTAACATTAACTATTAGTTACGGGGAGTGGCGCTCGGCCCATGTGTCGAAGCAAACATGAGCAGGCCTCCATTCTTACTACACTTCAGCACCAATCATACTGAGGCCAGTCTGCTGGACAGGCCTCTTGAGCTGGTAGTTGCAGTATAACTACAGCCTTAGATACGGAGGGAGACCAGTAACACCGACCAGGGAAAAAAGCAACACACTGCTGTTTTTATTCACTGTTTGAATATTGTTTTACTGGTAATGTTGTGTACACGTGTACAGGGCCATACAAATAGCAGACTTGCATCCAAACTCAGGCATGCAATGTTTCTTTTAGACCTTCGAGGATTTTAGTGTGATAGAATAACACTTTCTCCTTTACTTGTAAATTCCATCTACCTTATGCAGCCCCAAGCATGTGGTTATGTCCCAAAATGTTTCATAAAATGCCCATCAAATATCAGACTGAGCATTACATTGTGTTTAAGGACATGTCAACAGGTGATGTTGTGATACTGTTGGAATGTCGTACAGTGGTAGAGGCATCTTAGGTTTGTGGATCCCGTCGTGAACATAATCATGCCACTTAGCATCATCAATGCATTTTTATGTCATGTTGGACAATTTATTCCCCAATTCCTGGAAATCAGAGCTCAGGTGGCAAGGAGTTAGAATGGGAAGAAATGATCGAGTCTCGCTCCATTTGCTCTGTGGTAAGACAATGGATTCGATTTTAAATCCAGTCCCTCCTTCGATTAAAAAACACTGATACTGACTTATTTGCAAATGATTCCATCCATTTCAATTTTTAAAAATGCATGTTTCTAATATTCTGTAACTCGCTTAAAAAGCAATCCAGCTCAAATATAGTACTTTTAAAGCACAGTTTAGTGTGAAAGCTATTTTAATGAATTACATAAGAACTTAAGAAATAAGAGCAGGAGTAGGCCATACAGCCCCTCAAGTCTGCTCTGCCATTCGATAAGATCATGGCTGACCATCGGCCTCAACTCCACTTTCCCGCCCGATATCCATATCCCTTGATTCCCCTAGAGTCCAAAAGTCTATCGATCTCAGCCTTGAATATACTCAAAGACTCAGCATGCACAACCCTCTGGAGCAGAGAATTCCAAAGATTCACAACCCTCTGAGTGAAGAAATTCCTACTCATCTCGGTCTTAAATGGTCTACCCGCTTATCCTGAGACTATGCCCCCTAGTTCTAGTCACTCCAGCCAGGGGAAACAACCTCTCAGCATCTACCCTGTCAATCCCCTTCAGAATCTTGTATGTTTCAATGAGATCACCTCTTATTCTTCTAAACGCCAGAGAGTATAGGCCCATTCTACACAATCTCTCATCATAGGACAGTCCTCTCATCCCAGGAATCAATCTAGTGAACCTTCGTTGCACCACCTCCAAGGCAAGTATATCATTCCTTAGATAAGGAGACCAAAACTGCACAGTATTCCTGGTGTTGTCTCACCAAGGCTCTGTACAATTGTAGTAAGACTTCCTTACTCTTATACTCCAACCCCCTTGCAATAAAGGCCAATATGACATTTGCCTTCCTATTAGCTTGCTGTACCTGCATGCTAGCTTTATGTGTTTCTTGCACGAGAACACCCAAATCTCTCTGAACACCAACATTTAAAAGTTTCTCACTATTTCAAAAACATTGGGCCGGATTTTCCGACCTCCACGGGTGCGTACGAGGTGTGTATGCACCCGTAAGGACCTTGCAAGTGCCAGTTTCAGCTATGCGCTAAAACCCGATGCTTCCGATGACAGATCAGCCACCTGCCTGGGAGAAGGGTCTCCACGGGCAGAGAGTTCCGCTTTCTGCACAGCTTCCGCCCACTGAAAACCTTTAAGTATCTTACGCCTGGTAAAAGCTAGCATAAGGCCTGCTTTTACCAGCATAAGTGTTAAAAAAAATTAAAAAATAAAACATTTTCTCTCATTTATAATTTTTAAATACTTTAAAAAAAGGTAAGTTTATTTTTAGCCCCGTAAAAGACTTTAATTATCTTTTTCAAAAAATTTAATTTTTGTTTAAAATATTTAATTTTATGCCATTTTAACTAATTTTAAATATGTGGTTTAAATTTTTTTTTTTAATGTTTAACTTTTTTAAGTGATCCCCATTCATACGTTTGGCAGGTCTGTCCGTATGGACCTGTCAAAAGTGTGAAGAGGGATTCCCTTCTTTGATTGGTTCCCCATGGCCCACGTGATCCCAGGGATGCTTGCGAACCGCATGCTCCCCTGGGATACCTGGGCCTCTGTGCATTTCGTAGAGCAGAGGCCCAGGATTGCAAGTCTCGGGACCTACGGACCCAACAGGTAAGTGCGTAGATTTTTTCCGATCAGAGGCGTCCGCACGCAGGAAGCCACCGATCGGAAATTCAGGGCCATTCTGTTTTTCTATTCTTCCTACCAAAGTGAATAACCTCACATTTCCTTACATTATATTCCACCTGCCATATTACTGCCTACTCACTTAGTCTATCTATATCTCTTTGCAGGCTCTTTGTGTTCTCCTCACAGCTTACAGCTTAATTGGATGTATTGGCCCCATGATCATCCTATACAACTGGTAACACACTCACTGCCTAAAAAACATACGGAAACTATCTATCTGCAACAAGAAATAATAAATGTTTAAACCTCTATTGATTACAAAGCTCTGCTGTTTCCCACCAGGAGAAACCTGATACCCCTCATATTTGCAACAGAAATATTGGCCCTGATAATAATTCCAAGGTGCGTTGGGAGTGGGGGGGGGAGTCCAATATTGTGTGCGAAACCTGGAAGTAGGTTCAGCGCGTCTGTCAGTGGCATTTTAATGCAGGCAACTCATTATCATTTTACTTCAGCGTTTGGCGGCGATTGCTCGACAGCGGGCATGATGAGGCCGCGCTTGACATGATCTCAACTCTTATATTTAAAGGGCCAATCTAAAGATGGAATTTAGAGGAGTTGTAAACAAGAGAGAAGCACTTTGACAATGGATTCATAAGAACATAAGAAATAGGTGCAAGAGTAGGCCATATGGTCCTTCGAGCCTGCTCCGTCATTCAATAAGATCATGGCTGATCTTCGACCTCAACTTTCTTGCCCAATCCAAATATCCCTTGATTCCCTTAGAGTCCAAAAATCTATTGACATCAGCCTTGAATATAATCAACGACTGAGAATCCTCAGCCCTCTGGCATAGAGAATTCCAAAGATTCACAACCCTCTGAGTGAAGAAATTTCTCCTCATCTCAGTCCTAAATGGCCAGCCCCTTATCCTGAGTCTATGGCCTCTAGTTCTAGACTCTACAGCCAGGGGGACAGCCTCTCCGCATCTACCCTGTCAAGTCCTCTCAGAATCTTATATGTTTCAATGAGATCACCTCTCATTATTCTAAACCCCAGAGACTATAGGTTCATTCTAAGAAAAAAGAAAGACATGCATTTATATAGCGCTTTTCATGACCTCAGGACATCCCAAAGCACTTTACAGCCAATGAAGTACTTTTGAAGTGTAGTCACTGTTGTAATGTAGGCAACGCGGCAGCCAATTTGCAAGCTCCCACAAACAGCAATGTGATAACGACCAGATAATCTGTTTGTTAGTAATGTTGCTTGAGGGATAAATATTGGCAAGGACACCTGGGATAACTCCCCTGCTCTTCTTCGAAATAGTGTCATGGGATCTTTTACATCCACCTGAGAGAGCGGACCGGGCCTCGGTTTAACGTCTCATCCGAAATCCTACTCAATCTCTCCTCATAGCACAACCTCCTATCTTAGGAATCAATCTAGTGAACCTTTATTGCCTTTGTTGCACCCCTCAGGCTGTGCCCCATTTTAATGACACCTTACTTGATGTACTGCAGGGTGCTGTGAGGATACTCAGAGAGATACTTTTCCCTTGTAATGGGAGGAAGAAACCTGCTGCTGCTACAAAGCAGACGTGGCTGGAGGTAGCTCAGGAGGTCCACAGCAGGAGCCTAGTACCATGCTCCTGGATTCAATTCAGGAAGCGATTTGATGACATAACCAGGTCAGGAAAAGTGAGTACAGTTGCACATTCACCTACATTATGCTGGGTGCATCACCCCACCCCCTCACTCTGCCTTCTCAAGCCTACACCATCACATCACTCCTCACACTCACTTACCATGCAAGCGCACCCATCCTTCTCTTTCTATGCACTTCCTCACATCCCCATCTACCCATCCACTATTGCCACTCACCCTCATCATTATGCAATTTCATGACTCTCTGTGATAGTCCCCCTCACCAAATGCACTCCATCCATCATTACGCTCATTCATAGGTCTGCTCTTTCCCCATTGCAGGTGAGCTGAGCACAGAACACAGGGAGAGAATCAAAGGTGGTCCTCCACACATATTCCAACTAACAACTGCAGAGGAGGAAGCGCTGGAGATCAGTGGCGTTTCAGTGTCCCTGGCCATCAGAGATGGAGAGATGGGGACCTCCCAGCTACCTGGTGAAACAATTAAATATCAGTGACTCACATGTCATAAGAACATAAGAAATACAACACTCGGTCATGTTGACTTGATTTCAACAGCGAGTGAAATATGATCATCTTCATAATGATAACTTGCAACATTCTTACCTTGCCAGTACTAATTCATAGCTTTTCTCTCCGACAGGGCCTTCCCGTGAGCAGCAGGAGTCCATGGACCTCGTGGATGACAAGTCCTCAGAGGAGATGATTCCTTCTGAGGATGCACCATCACAGGACTCATGCTGCCATGCACCAGCTCAGATACTCACACTTTGGTGGGACTAGTTAGGTAGATAGTTGGGTTCTCACCTGGTGACTCACACTTCACAAGTGAGCAAGAGCAGATGGTGGTGGCAGGGTCAGCTGTTGATAGTCCACGTCGGAGGGTGCAGCCCTCTCCAAGCTCTGCTCAGCTGGACACAGATGCTGTAGCCCTTGGGCCGTCAATGAAAAAGAGAACTATTAAGGAGCAGCATAGAATGTATGATGGACTTATTGGAACATAGCAACATAGGACATGCCTTCCAAGCATGCTGACCACAGTTGCAGAGTAAATGGAGCAGTCCGCCTCAAGTATGAGTGGAATGATGTCGCAGGGCATTGCGATAATGTCTTCTTTCATGGATAGGGTGGCCAACTCCATTGAACATCAAACGTAGCAATCAAATGAGTCCATTCGTAGCTTGACCTCAGCCGTGTACACTCTGGATGTTAACATGCCTGCTGCCTTAAATAGGACAACAGATACATCAGCCTTGGCCTTACAGCACTGCACTGAGCTGCACCAAAGTGCTCTCCAGCAGAGTGGCAGCAGTGAAGTGCGACTGGCCAATGAGAGGGATAATGGCAAAAGGGGACATTGAAGAGGGGACGCCATTCAAAGTGCTTCCACTTCTCACCCATTACCCTCCTCTCAGTCAGTAGCCTAGGCGCTGCCTCATGTCCCAATGGTCGAGTCTGCCCCTGCACAGGTGTAGGGGGAGCAGTCTTTGGCGGGGCCCTCATGGGCTCCAAAACCCGGAGGTCGTCGACCACGAGCATCTGAGCAGTCAGGACAGGGATTTGAGCAGCCTGTCTCTACCTCTGCTGAATCCTCACAGGTTGCACCAAATAGGAGCAGTAGGAAGAGGAAGAGTAAAGCTTTGTAGTTGCACAAAGGTTTGTACTTGGGTGTATGAGAAAATGTTATGTTGTTAAGTTTCCGTTCATTAGTAGAATCACATAAATTCTATTAGTTTGCATCACGTTCCCGTCTTGCCCATTCTTGGTTGCTGGGTGGCAAGTCACCTTTTAACATGCATGATGATGAATGGGAAGACATGAACTGACGAGGACCAATGGGGGGATGTGCCCTGGATGGTTCGTTGTTTGCTTTGTGTCTGTGACATTGGTGGGGGGGGGGGTGGTGATGGGCGGTTAAGAAGAGTGGCCATTGCCTGTGGCTTTGACATCAGTCCACTGGTACAACGTAAGTGAACCTTGCATTAATAAGGGCATTCCAGGCCGCAATGTGAGCAGCTGTTGCTGCATTGACCTCATCACCTTCCTCCTCCTCATCTGCGTCGTCTTCCCCCTCCTCGGAATTGTTCACAAATGATCTGCGTTCTGTGCCTTGTTCCTCCTGCAGGTCCAAACCTCTTTGTTACATAGAGCGCAGCACACCACGCCCATTCTGGACATCCTGCTGGTGTGTACTCAAGTGCGCCTCCAGATCTGTCTAGGTAACTGAAGTGCATCTTCAGCATGCCGATGGCTTTTTCGATCACACATCTGGTGATCATATGGTATTCACTGTAGTGCTATTGAGCTTCATTGGTCAGGTTTCTGACGGATGTCATCAGCTAAGTTTGAAGTGGGTATCACTTGTCTCCTAGCAGCCACCCCTTTAGTGTGCTTGCGGTCCAAAGAGGTCGGGAAGCTCAGCTCCCCGGGACTCTTGCACACAACTGTAGAAATATCTTTCTCAGATTGCACACCAACTGCATATTGATCAAGTGGAAGCTCTTGTGGTTCGGGAATTATCCTGGTTGATCTGGGGGCACGCGGATTGCCATGTGTGTGCAGTCGATGATGCCCTACACCTGTGGGAAGCCAGCCAGAGACCCAAACACCAGCGCTCACTTGTTCTGACGAAGTTCAAATAATTGCCGGCCCTGGCAAACAAGCCAACAGTTACCAGCCTTATGTATTTGTGGGCCGCCGACTGGGATTTCCTGGATATATCTCTGGCAGAGCTCTGGAAGGATCTGGAGGGAAAAAGGTTGAGGGCGGTGATGACTTTCACAACCACTGGTAGCGCGTGGCCACCAGATCCAGCAGGAAGCAAATCTTCTTCTAGCAGGTTGCAGATGTCAGCCACCACCTTTCGCACAACCTGGGCCTCCTGAAGCACTGATGTTCTGACATGTCAAGGAAACTCAGCCTCTGCCTGTATACCCTGTGTCACAGGTAGTGCCTCCTGCAAGCTGCTCCCCTCCCTGCTGTCCAGCTACAGGTCTCTCAAGAGCAGATTGCTGCTGCTGCTGCTGCTAGTCATATTGCTCCTCTCCGAGGTCCAGTCTAAGGCAGCCAAAGCGCCACCCAGCCTGATGTGATTAAGATAACCTCCAAAGTGTAGAAAGTAAACTCTCAGCAAAAGTATTGTGAACAAACCCTTTCCCACTAGTAGGTAAGAAAGTAGCTGTGAGTAGCGAGTATTTATTGCAGTATTTCCATGAGATTGATTCAGCCCCCTAAATTGCCGCTATGCTCTTGTCTTACTTTCACTGGCGCATTTCAGGAATCTCGGGAAACCCGTGGACGTGACATTAAATTTAAAACTGTGTTGAAATATCGCTCCAATCGAGTAATTAACATATGTTAATAGGCAACCCGCCTCTCCCAAGGGGATTGTGTGCATGCAGCCAAGCGTGCTCGAGTTAAACACGATAGTCGGCTGGTTGGAACCGACTTCCCAATGCGTTCACATTTTTGCTGGATTTAACCCGCACCCAAACCCATGCGCTCCTCCAGGTTAAAATTCATCCCCATATGTTACAATGGTGACTGAAAAGCACCCATAACACAGAGCTTGCGTAGCTAATATTGTATATGGTGTTTTGTGGTGGTGTGTGCATCTGAATGAGTGTCTGAGTAAGTAGGGAGAGGAAGGTTAATAAAAAAAAAGGATGGTACAAATTAAAAGAAAAACTAAATTCTGGAAATCTGAACAAAAAACAAAAATGCTGGAAATACACAGCAGTTAAGAGAAGGCTTTGAGCTTCATCATGGCTCACACCCTCTATATTCCCTCGCGCTAACAACCCCAGCACAGCCTGCTCATACTATGTGAGAGTCTGAACAGAGGAAGTCCACCGCTTCAAGTCTGCTGTATCCTGTTCTGAGAAGCTTTGTTCTGCAAACAGAGAAGTAGTGTTGAGGTGTTGGAAATTACAAAGGCACGCAGAATACTGAAAACCAAATGGTCAGCCTGCGTCATGCAGGTTAGTTGTGTGGTAAAATTGCTTTGAGTTCACCTTTCCAAATGATCAAGTAGCAACAGTTGCAGTGTCTGAGTGACAGTAATGAAGTGTTCCTTGCTGCGGTCGGTTTGAGTGTGCGTGTGAAGCCTTGAAACAGCTGCTTGCTGACGGTTCAGCATGTAGCCTCAGTCAGTGTGTATTAGGGCAGGGAAACATTGGACTGGATTCTTTGTCCATCTGCTTGATATCAGTTGTCAGCTGCGGCTCAATTGGTAGCAGCCTTGCCTCTGAGTCAGAAGGTTTGTGGGTTCAAGCCCCACTCCAGGGACTTGAGCACAATAACCAAAGCTGACACTCCAGTGCAGCACTGAGTGAATGAGTCTTTCAGATGAGATGTTAAACTGAGGCCCCGTCTGCTCTCTCAGGTGGATGTAAAAGCTCTTATGGCATTATTTCAAAGAAGAGCAGGGGAGTTATCCCTGGTGTCCTGGCCAATATTTATCCCTCAATCAACACCACTAAAATAGATTATCTGGTCATTAACACATTGCTGTTTGAGGGAGCTTGCTGTGTGCAAATTGGCTGCCACTTTTCCTACACTACAACAGTGATTACAACAGGGACCTTGGTGTGCATATACATAGATCCCTGAAGGCAGCAGGACAGGTAGATAAGGTGGTTAAAACGGCATATGGGATACTTGCCTTCATTAGTCGAGGCATAGAATATAAGAGCAGGGAGGTTATGATGGAAATAACAACAGGAAATGCTGGAAAAGCTCAGCAGGCCAGGCAGCATCGGTGGAGAGAGAAACAGAGTTAACATTTCAGGTCGATGACCTTTCGTCAGAACTGGAAAGAAAAGCAGGAAATGGCGAGCAAGTTTGGGGGCTGGGAAAAGGGGGAGGAGATGAAAGAACAAAAGGGAAGGTCAGTGATAGGATAGAAAGCAGGAGAGATTAAGAGACATTAAGAGATATTCAAAGCAAGGGGAGGTGGAAATGGGACAGGTTAAGGAATAAAGGATGGCTCTAGATGGGGTGTGAATTGCGCTGGTAGAATGAAGGACAGCTGAAGGGAGAGAAGAAAAAACAAAAAGTATGGATAAAAAAGGAAGAAAATATATATATGTGATAGGGGCCGAGGTTATGATGTGAAATTGTTGAATTCTATATTGAGTCCAGAGGGCTGTAGAGTGCCTAATCGAATGATGAGGTGCTGTTCCTCGAGCTTACACTGAGCTTCCGTGAAACAAGGCAAGAGGCCGAGGACGGTGAGGTCTGGGTGGGAATGAGGCAGTGAATTAAAGTGACAGGCGACTGGGAGCTCTGGGGTCCCCCTTACGGACTGAACAGAGGTGTTCTGCAAAGTGGTCACCCAATCTGCGTTTGATCTCCCCAATGTAGAGGAGACCACATCGTGAGCAGCGAATACAGTATACTAGATTGCAAGAAGTACAAGTAAATCACTGTTTCACCTGGAAGGGGCGTTTGGGGCCCTGGACAGTGGGAAGGGGGGAGGTATAAGGGCATGTGTTGCATCTCCTGTGCTTGCACGGGAAGGTGCCGGGCGAAGGGGAAGAGGTGCTGGGGGTGGTAGAGGAGTGGACTAGGCTGAAAGGGGAGGTGAGGGGAAGATGCGTTTGGTGGTGGGATCACGCTGGAGGTGGCGGAAATGGTGGAGGATGATCCGTTGAATGTGGAGGCTGGTGGGGTGAAAGGGGAACTCTATCGTGGTTCCGGGAGGGAGGGGCAGGGGTGAAGGCAGAAGTACGGGAGATAGAACGGGCATGGTCGAGGGCCGTGTCAACCACAGTAGAGGGGAATACTCAGTTAAGGAAAAAGGAAGACATGTCGGAAGCACTGGTATGGAAGGTGGCATCATTGGAGCAGATGCGGCGGAGACGGAGAAACTGAGAGAATGGAATAGAGTCCTTACAGGGGGCGGGGTGGGAGGAAGTGTAGTCCAAGTAGCTGTGGGAGTCAGTGGGCTTGTAGTGAATGTTAGTCAATAACCTATCCCCAGAGATGGAGACGGAGAAGTCGAGGAAGGGAAGGGAAGAGTCGGAGATGGACCATGTGAAGGTGAGGGAAAGGTGGAAATTGTCTAGTTCAGGGCGAGAGCAGGAGACGGCACCGATACAGTCATCAATATACCGGAAAAAGAGGTGAGGGAGGGGACCCGAGTAGGACTGGAACAAAGAGTGTTGCACATATCCCACGAAAAGGAAGGAATAGCTAGGACCCGTGCGGGTACCCATAGCAACACATAGCAACCATGGCCACAGTAAATAATGATTCTAAAAGATCTAAGAGCATTAAAAAAACAAGCCTGAAGGCCTTGTGTCTTAATGCGAGGAGCATTCGTGATAAGGTGGATGAATTAGCTGCACAAATAGAGGTAAACGAATATGATATGATTGGGATTACGGAAACATGGCTCCAGGGTGGCCAAGGCTGGGAACTCAACATCCAGGGGTATTCAATATTCAGGAAAGATAGGCAAAAAGGAATAGGAGGTGGGGTAGCATTGCTGGTTAAAGAGAGGATTAACACAATTGAAAGGAAGGATATTAGCTCTGATGATGTGGAATCTGTATGGGTAGAACTTAAAAATACCAAGGGGCAGAAAACGTTAGTGGGAGTGGTATATAGACCTCCAAACAGTAATGCGGAGGTCGGGGATGGCATTAAACGGGAAATTAGAGAAGCGTGCAATAAGGCACAGCAGTTATCATGGGTGACTTTAATCTAACCAAATTAGTAACAATACTGTGGAGGAGGAATTCCTGGAGTGTATACGGGATGGTTTCCTGGACCAATATGTCGAGGAACCAACTAGAGATCAGGCCATCTTAGACTGGGTATTATGTAATGAGAAAGGATTAATTAGCAATCTTGTTGTGCGAGGCCCTTTGGGTCAGAGCGATCATAATATGATAGAATTCTTCATTAAGATGGAGAGTGAAGTAGTTGACTCAGAGACTAGGGTCCTGAATTTAAATAAAGGAGACTATGATGGTATGAGGTGCGAGTTGGGTAGGATTGATTGGGGAATGTCACTCAAAGGGTTGACGGTGGATGGGCAATGGCAAACATTCAAAGATTGCATGGATGAACTACAGAATTTGTTCATCCCAGTTTGGCATAATTTTTTTTTAAAAAGGTGACTCAACCGTGGCTAACAAGGGAAATTAGGGATAGCATAAGATCCAAGGAGAGGACATATAAATTGGCCAGAAAAAGCAGTAAACCTGAGGATTGGGAGCAGTTTAGGATTCAGCAAAGGAGGACAAAGGGATTAATTAAGAGGGGAAAATAGAGTATGAAAATAAGCTTGCAGGGAACATAAAAACTGACTGTAAAAGCTTTTATAGATATGTGAAGAGAAAAAGAATGGTGAAGTCAAGCGTAGGTCCCTTGCAGTCAGAATCAGGGGAATTTATAATGGGGAACAAAGAAATGGCAGACCAATTAAATACATATTTTGGTTCTGTCTTCACAAAGGAGGACACAAATAACCTCCCAGAGATGTCGGGGAACATAGGGTCTAATGACAGGGAGGAACTGATAGAAATCAGTATTTGTAGGGAAATGGTGTTAGGGAAATTGATGGGATTGAGGGCCAATAAATCCCCAGGGCCTGATAATCTACATCCTAGGACTTAAGGAAGTGGCCCTAGAAATAGTAGATGCATTGCTGGTCATCTTCCAAAATTCTATAGACTCTGGAACAGCACCCATGGATTGGCGGGTAGCTAATGTTACCCCACTGTTCAAAAAGGGTGGTAGAGAGAAAACGGGGAATTACAGACCGGTAAGCCTGACATCAGTAGTGGGGAAAATGCTAGAGTCCATTATAAAGGATGTAATAGCAGAGCACTTGGAAAACAGTGGCCGGATCGGACAAAGTCAACATGGATTTACAAAAGGTAAATCATGCTTGACTAATCTACTGGAATTTTTTGAGGATGTAACTGGTAAAATAGATAAGGGAGAACCAGTGGATGTGGTGTATTTGGATTTTCAAAAGGCTTTCGATAAGGTCCCGCATAAGAGATTAGCGTGTAAAATTAAGGCACATGGGATTGGGAGCAAGGTATTGATTTGGATAGAGAACTGGTTGGCAGACAGAAAGCAAAGAGTTGGAATAAACGGCTCTTTTTCTGAGTGGCAGGCAGTGACTAGTGGGGTACCACAGGGATCGGTCCTTGGACCCCAGCTATTCACAATATATATTAATGATCTGGACGAGGGAACTAGATGTATTATCTCCAAGTTTGCAGACGACACAAAGCTGGGTGGGCATGTGTGCTGTGAGGAGGATGCCGAGAAACTCCAGTATGATTGGACAGGTTGGGTGTGTGGTAAACCACTGTTATAGTTATCACTGTATATTGTTCTCACTGTTCTCACTGTCACATCACTACACGAGGTCGCCTCTTGTCGCACTGTTATACCTGGGCTGACCACCTCCGACTCCGCCCATTACCTGCCCAGGTATAAAGGTAGCTGACTGGCTAGTATTCCTCCCTGTTGGATCGGATCACCCACGAGGGTGGGCTCTGTTATTTAGCCAATAAAAACCTTCAGTTACGTTCTTAACTCGTCGCCTTTTATTGGACTAATTGATAGGCATATCAATTTTATTGACTAAATTTTAAAGATGTCTGATAATGAACAGCAACAGCAAGGAGCTCACCCAGCAGCACAGCAACAGCAGCCTCCAGACAACGGGCCACACCAGCCGGCTTGGCTGCAAGCCTTGAAACCACCATACCTGGATCTAAACCCACAGGCACCAAACTCAGCCAACGACTTCAAACACTGGCTGGACTGCTTCGAATCGTACCTGGAGGAAGCCGTCGTCCCTCAGAGATCCAAACTAAGAGTCCTGAAAGCCCAAGCGAGCCCGAGAGTATATACACTCATCCAGGACATGACTACGTACGACGACGCCATCAACCTACTGAAACAGCAGTACCGGAGCCCGGTAAACTACATGTACACTAGGCATCTCTTAAGATCTCGCCAGCAACAGCCAGGAGAATCGATAGCTGAATTTTCACGAGCGCTGAGACAACTCGGCAGGAACTGTGACTTTAAAGCGGTGACGGCTACTGCGAACATGGAAGACAATGTCCGCGACGCCTTGGTGAGAGGCCTACGTTCCGACTACACACGGCAAAGACTGCTTGAAGCTAAGGACATAGACCTGGACAAGGCCGAAGCCCTCGCCCTCACCCTAGAGGCCACCCAGCAAGACCAGGAAGCGTTTGCCAGGTACTATTCGCGACCCTGGGACTCGGGCCCGACCCCCACCCCACCACCCTTCACAGCGCTGCCCCCGGGACCTACCTCAGCGTCTGCATCACGGATCCGACCGGGCCCGCTAGCCCCGGTACCGGCCCCGACATCAGGCAACCCCGATCGGGCCGCTGGCTGCTTCTTTTGCGGCCAGGAGAAGCATCCGAGGTCGCGCTGCCCAGCCAAAAACTCGACCTGCAAAACCTGCCTCAAGAAAGGCCACTTCTCCAAGGCCTGCAGAAGCAAATCCTCAGAAGCCAGCAGTGCCTCATGCGAACCCTGGGGGCGGCCATCTTTGTGCGGGGCAGCCGAAGCCTGCAGAGCCTCATGGGAAAACCAGGGGCGGCCATCTTTGTGCGGGGCAGCCGAAGCCTGCAGAGCCTCATGGGAAAACCAGGGGCGGCCATCTTTGTGCGGGGCAGCCGAAGCCTGCAGAGCCTCATGGGAACAGCAGGGGCGGCCATCTTTGTGCGGGGCAAACGATTTAAACAGAGCCTCATGTGAACTACGGGGGCCGCCATCTTCGCCGCCATCTTGTCATGACAACGACGCGCTCATCTACACCCTAGCTTCCGTGACCCTGGATCAAGCCCGCCCGCACCACCTGGCCAGCTCAATGATGGACATCAAAGTCAACGGCCACGCCACGACCTGCCTGTTCGACAGCGGAAGCACGGAGAGCTTCATCCACCCAGACACGGTGAGCCACTACTCCCTCCCCGTCCTGCCAACGCGCAGCCGCATCTCGATGGCATCGAGGTCGCACGCCACAGACATCAGCGGCTACTGTGTCGTGACATTGTCGGTTAAAGGGACAGAGTATAAAAATTTTAAACTCCTCGTACTCCCCCAGCTGTGCGCTGCCGTCATACTAGGGCTGGACTTCCAATCCCACCTCCAAAGTGTAACCCTAGCATACGGTGGACCCCTCCCCCCACTCACAGTCGACAACCAGCGAAAGTTAAACCGCCCACCGCGTAACACCTGCAGCCTATCCACCCTCAAGGTACCGCCACCTTCCCTGTTCGCTAACCTCACCCCCGACTGCAAACCTGTCGCTACTAAGAGCAGGCGGTACAGCGCTGGGGACAGAGCCTTCATTAGCTCTGAGGTGCAGCGACTCCTGAAAGAGGGCATTATTGAGGGGAGCAGCAGCCCCTGGCGTGCCCAGGTGGTGGTAGTCAAGACCGGCGACAAAAATCGCCTGGTTATCGACTACAGCCAGACCATAAACAGATACACCCAGCTGGACGCATACCCCCTCCCCCGCATATCGGACATGGTCAATGAGATTGCACAATACCGCGTATTCTCGACCATCGACCTCAAGTCGGCCTACCACCAACTCCCCATCAGCCCGGAGGACAGCCAGTACACCGCCTTCGAGGCGAATGGCCGCCTCTACCAATTCCTTCGGGCCCCCTTTGGTGTCACCAACGGGGTCTCGGTTTTCCAACGGGAGATGGACCGGATGGTTGACCAGAACGGACTACAGGCCACTTTCCCCTATCTCGATAACGTCACCATCTGCGGCCGCAACCGGCAGGACCATGACGTGAATCTGGAGAAATTCCTCCGTACGGCCCAACGGCTGAACCTCACCTACAATAAGGAGAAATGCGTGTTTAACACAGCGCGCCTTGCCATCCTTGGCTGTGTAGTAGAGAACGGAGTCATCGGCCCCGACCCCGAAAGAATGCGCCCCCTCATGGAGCTACCCCTCCCCCACTGTCCAAAAGCACTTAGGAGAACCCTGGGGCTTTTCGCCTACTATGCCCAATGGGTACCCAATTATGCGGACAAAGCCAGACCCCTCCTGAAAACCACATCCTTCCCCCTCACGGAAGAGGCGTGCGCGGCCTTCTCCCTCATTAAGGGAGACATAGCCAAGGCCACAATGCACGCAGTGGATGAGTCAATCCCCTTCCAAGTGGAGAGCGATGCATCCGACTTCGCCCTAGCCGCTACCCTTAACCAGGAGGGTAGGCCGGTAGCCTTCTTCTCAAGGACCCTACAGGGCCCCGAGACCCGACACTCGTCGGTCGAGAAGGAAGCCCAGGCAATTGTGGAGGCAGTACGGCGCTGGAGGCACTACTTGGCAGGCAAACGATTTACCCTCCTCACCGACCAACGCTCGGTTGCCTTCATGTTTAATAACAAGCTGAGGGGCAAGATCAAGAACGACAAAATCTTGAGGTGGAGAATCGAGCTTTCCACCTATGATTATGAGATCTTGTACCGGCCCGGTAAACTGAACGACCCCCCTGATGCTCTTTCACGCATTACATGCGCCAGCGCGCAAAGTGATAGACTTCAGACCCTCCACAATGACCTCTGCCACCCCGGAGTCACCAGACTCTACCATTTCATTAAGGCCCGCAACCTGCCATACTCCATCGAGGAGGTCAGGACCATGACCAGGAACTGCCAGATCTGTGCTGAGTGCAAACCGCACTTCTATAAGCCGGACAGAGCAAGCCTGATCAAGGCCACCCGCCCCTTCGAGCGTCTGAGCATCGACTTCAAGGGGCCCCTACCGTCATCCGACCGTAATGTGTACTTCCTCAACATCGTTGATGAGTACTCCCGTTTCCCCTTTGCCTTCCCCTGCCCAGACATGACCAGTAACACGGTCATTAAATGCCTGAACAAACTCTTCGCCTTGTTCGGGTTCCCGAACTATATACATAGTGACCGGGGCGCCTCCTTCATGAGCGAGGAACTCCGTCAGTTCCTATTGGAGAGGGGTATTGCAGCAAGCAGGACCACCAGCTACAACCCCCGAGGGAACGGCCAGGTGGAAAGAGAGAACGCGACGGTATGGAAGGCCACCCTCTTAGCCTTAAAGTCTAAGGGCCTCCCAACCTCCCGCTGGCAAGAGGTCCTCCCGATTGCGCTGCACTCCATCCGGTCACTACTTTGCACTGCCATTAACACCACCCCCCATGCCCGAATGTTTGTCTTCCCCAGGAAGTCGACTACGGGAACCACCCTACCAACCTGGCTGACCTCTCCGGGACCCGTCTTGCTGCGAAAGCACGTGAGGGCCCATAAAACGGACCCCCTGGTCGAGAAGGTGAACCTCCTGCACGCCAACCCCCAGTACGCCTATGTGGCTTACCCAGACGGACGGGAGGACACTGTCTCCTTACGAGACCTCGCACCCTCACCCCCCCCTCCCAACCCCCCGAGTCCAGCCGAGGTAGACGGCATGCCGGAACCCCACGAGCCTTTGCCGACTACGCAGACACCAGCTTTAACACCGGATAATGTAACACCGCCGCTGCGACGATCGGAGAGGCTAACGAAGCCTCCGGACAGACTGACATACCAGAGCTGGTAATACACTTCACCCCGCCGGACTCTAATCTAAACAAGGGGTGAATGTGGTAAACCACTGTTATAGTTATCACTGTATATTGTTCTCACTGTTCTCACTGTCACATCACTACACGAGGTCGCCTCTTGTCGCACTGTTATACCTGGGCTGACCACCTCCGACTCCGCCCATTACCTGCCCAGGTATAAAGGTAGCTGACTGGCTAGTATTCCTCCCTGTTGGATCGGATCACCCACGAGGGTGGGCTCTGTTATTTAGCCAATAAAAACCTTCAGTTACGTTCTTAACTCGTCGCCTTTTATTGGACTAATTGATAGGCATATCAGGGTGATTGGGCAAAAGAATGGCAGATGCAATATAACGTGGATAAATGCGAGGTTATCCACTTTGGTGTCAAAAACAGGAAGGCAGAGTGTTATCTGAATGGCAATAGATTGGGAGAAGGGGAAGTGCAACGAGACCTGGGCATCCTTGTGCACTAGTCGCTGAAAGTAAGCATGGAGGTGCAGCAGGCGGTTAAGAAGGCAAATGGTGTGTTGGCCTTCGTAGCGAGAGGGTTTGAGTACAGGAACAAGGATGTCTTGCTGCAGTTGTACAGGGCCTTGGTGAGACCACATCTTGGAGTATTGTGTGCAGTTTTGGTCGCCTTATCTGAGGAAGGATGTGCTTGCCATGGAAGGAGTGCAGCGAAGATTCACCAGGCTGATACCTGGGATGGCAGGAATGACGTACGAGGAGAGATTGGGTCGATTGGGCTTGTACTCGCTGGAGTTTAGAAGAATGAGAGGGGATCTTATTGAAACTTATAAAATTCTAACAGGACTAGACAGACTAGATGCTGGAAGGATGTTCCCAATGGTCGGGGAGTCCAGAACCAGGGGTCACAGTCTAAGGATAAGGGGTAAGCCATTTAGGACAGAGATGAGGAGGAATTTCTTCACCCAGAGAGTGGTGAACCTGTGGAATGCTCTACCACAGAAGGCAGTAGAGGCCAATTCATTAAATATATTCAAGAAGGAGTTGGATATATTTCTTACGGCTAAAATGATCAAGGGATATGGAGAGGAGGCAGGAACAGGGTACTGATTTTGGATGATCAGCCATGATCTCATTGAATGGCGGAGCAGGCTCGAGCGGCCCAATGGCCTACTCCTGCTCCTATCTTCTATGTTTCTATGTTTCTATGTAACACCTTTGATTTGGAGGAAATGAGTGGAGTCAAAGGAGACTCCTGTTTCCTGTTGTTATTTCGGATTTCCAGCATCCGCAGTATTTTGCTATTGTATTAGGTTATGATGGAGCTGTACAAATGCTAGTTAGGCCACAGCTGGAATACTGTGTGCAGTTCTGGTAGCCACACTATAGGAAGGATGTGGTTGCATTGGAGAGGGTGCAGAGGAGATTCACCAGGATGTTACCTGGGCTGGAACGCTGCAGCTATGAAGAGAGACTGGACAGGCTGGGGTTTGTTTTCCTTAGAGCAGAGAAGGCTGAGGGGGGACCTGATTGAGGTGTACAAAATTATGAGGGGCATTGATAGGGTAGGTACAAAGGAACTTTTCCCCTTAGTAGAGGGATCAATAACCAGGGGGCATAGTTTCAAGGTAAGGGGCAGGGGATTTGAGGAAAAACTTTTTCACCCAGAGGGAGGTTGGAATCTGGAGCTCACTGCCTGAAAGGGTGGTAGAGGCAGGAACCCTAACAACATTCAAGAAGCATTTAGATGAGCACTTGAAACACCATAGCATACAAGACTATGGACCAAGTGCTGGAAAATGGGATTAGAATAGACAGGGCTTGATGGCCGGTGCGGACACGATGGGCCGAAGGGCCTCTTTCTGTGCTGTATAACTCTATGGCCTAGAAATTCGGTGGGCTGCGCCACCAGTTAGCACCTAAAGAGGGCACTCAGTGGCTTTAGTGCCACTGGCCACGCCTCCCGCGGTATTTAGCGGGGCGCTAATGGCGGCGTTAGCCTGTAGCGCTGCGCCGCCACCGATGATGTCATCGGTATGCGCAGCACCCCGCTACCGCCCCGAGTGCAATATTGGGTCGCGCCCCCCCCCCCCCCCGTAGCGCAGGTCGCAAATCGCGACCGGTTCACGGGGCCTACTTGTGGCGGTAGTGGTGCAAATTAAGGTGGAGATGCGGGCGGCCATTTTTTTCAGTGGCCGCCTGCCAGCACCTCCTCGTGCCGCCCTCCCCGGCCTCCTGATCCCCCCCTCAGGCAGTGCCGGCTGTGTCCCGAGAGCCCGGCACTTCTCCTCGGTGCTGGGCTCTTTTGCCGGCACTCGCAATTGGTGATCGTGCTGGTGCAGGCCCCTCCCCCTTAGGAAGGGGAGGAAGGCCTGCAGTACCGCAGCGTGCCGTGCCGCAGCATGTGGCGCTGCGGCACGTAACGCTGCGATATTCAGTTTGAGCGCCCCAAGCGGGACGTGGGGAGCCTCGAGCAGCGCCCCGAGCAACTCTTGGGGCGCTCCAACTGAATATCGGGAGGGCGCAAGCGGCTCCGCCCGGAGCGCAAATTCCGGCGCCCAGGCGAGCTTGGCGCCCCAAACGCGGCGCCACCGAATCTTTAGCCCTATGACTCTATGGCCTAGAAATTCGGTGGGCTGCACCACCAGTTAGCGCCTAAAGAGGGCACTCAGTGGCTTTAGCGCCACTAGCCACGCCTCCCGCAATATTTAGCGGGGCGCTAATGGCGGCGTTAGCCTGTAGCGCTGCGCCACCACCGATGACATCATTGGTATGCGCAGCGCCCCGCTACCACCCCGAGCGCAATATTGGGTCGCGCCCCCCCCCCCCGTAGCGCCGGTCGCAAATCGCGACTGGTTCACGGGGCCTACCTGTGGCAGTAGTGGCGCAAATTAAGGTGGAGGTGCGGGGTGGCCATTTTTTTCGGTGGCCGCCTGCCAGCACCTCCTTGCGCCGCCCTCCCCGGCCTCATGATCCCCCCCCACCCCGGGCAGTGCCAGCTGTGTCCCGAAAGCCCGGCACTTCTCCTTGGTGCCGGGCTCTTTTGTTGGCACTCGCGAGCGGTGATCGCGCTGTTGCAGGCCCCTCCCCCTTAAGAAGGGGAGGAAGGCCTGCAGTACCGCAGCACGCCGTGCCGCAGCATGTGGCGCTGCGGCACGTAGCGCTGCGATATTCAGTTTGAGCGCCCCAAGCGGGACGCGGGAGCCTCGAGCAGCCCAAGTCCCTCTTGGGGCGCTCCAACTGAATATCGGAAGGGCGCAAGCAGCTCCGCCCGGAGCACAAATTCCGGCACCCAGGCGAGCTTGGCGCCCCAAACGCGGCGCCACTGAATTTTTAGCCCTATGACTCTATAGAAATTGGGTATAGCCCCGCTTGGGGCGGTAGAATTGGCGCTGCGTAAATTTTATAGCCAGACGCAACTTATCGCCACCTCGCGCGATATTGGGTTGCAGCACCCCTAAAGGTGATTGCGGCGCAAAATCAGGCGTTACACGGGGCTCCCAAGGCGCTAACTCGGCGGCGCTACTCAATATTGGCGCAGGCGGGCGCAGCGCAGGTGCTGTCAATAATCGATGACCACGAGACTTTCAGGCGCCGGCCAGCTCTTAAAGGGGTGGGTCAGTAAGGATCAGCAGCCACACTCTGCGACTTGTAGGCCTCAAAATCGGCGCTGGGCATTCTGTGGCGTTAAAAACTTTGAGAAGATGGAGAAGGTGAGGCAGAGAGCGGAGCGCTTTACCAATGGGGCATTGGATGCTTTGGTGGGTGCAGTGGAGCACCGGCGAGCTGTGCTGTACCCCGACAATGGCAGGAGGCCTAATCAGAAGGAATACCGCAGAGCTTGGAGGGAAGTTTCTCAAAAGGACAACTCCAACAGCATGGTGACCAGGAGCTCTGTGTAATGCAGGAAGAAATTCAACGACCTCACTCGGGTCGTCAGGGTGAGTGGTGTTTCGGCAATCTTCTTCATCCCTCCATCTGCACCTGACTTTATGGCCAGAGGGTGCGCGATGCCACATTGGCCATCTGTCAGCAAGCACCCATGGCCCTTTCTGGGAACACACATGCACATTAAACTCAGGGCATCATGTAAGGGCTAGTCCGCCATGGGGGGCATGAGATGACAACTCAGGGCATCATGTAAGGGCTAGTCCACCATGGGGGGCATGAGGTGATAACTCAGGGCATGATGTAAGGGCTATTCCACCATGGGGGGCATGAGATGACAGCTCAGGACATCATGTTTCATCACTTCCCGCCCTTTCTCCTGCAGGCCAAGCTGGCCAGGAACCGCAAAGAGCAGCTTCGGACCGGAGGAGGACCTCCTCGCCTCCAGACCCTCACGGACCTCGAGGAGAGAGTTCACCAGATTGTTGGAGGCCGGATGACTGGACCTGGAGCTGCCGACCCCATTGTGCACAGCGATGGTAAGGTCATCACCTTTTTGATCTGTCTCCTTCCACTTGTTCCCCCCACCAGCATGCTTTTCACTCTGGACCCATGTCATAGCATTGCAGCAATCTTGCATCCCTTGCTGCCACCCTGTCCTTTCACTAAAGCCACTCTTCAACCTCCCTGCTTTCAGATGCTGCATCACCAGCTCGGGAGACGGGCCCTCAAGCTGCCAGTGCCACTGACTCTGGAGGCGACCAGCAGGAGGAAGCCGGAACATCCGTGCCAGCCTCAGGCGAGCCAGCCCATCTGGAGACTGGGGATAGTACTTCCCTGGAGGGGAGCTGGGGGGGGTGGCTCTGATGAGGAACCAGTTCCAGGAACCAGCAGGCTGCAGCAACGCAAGGGGGGTAGGGAAGCTCAGGGGCCGTCTCCCCAGAGGGCGAGTCAGGCCACGATGACTGCTGCACAGAGTGCGGAAGAGGTGCGGTCCCCCGCTGAAATGAGCGCCCAGGCTCGGCTCAGGCACACTGAGCTGATGGCTGCAGTGGCAAGGATGCCTGAATCCGTCGAGACACTGGCAAGGAGTGTCCAAGACTTCGGGGCAGCACAGGCAAGGAGTGCGCAGGACTTCGTGGCAGCACAGTCAAGGAGTGCGCAGGACTTTGGGGCAGCACTGGAAAGGACTGTCCAGGACTTCGGGGCATCACCTGGGCAACTCGCTCCGGCGAGTACTGCAGGGCGCCCCCCAAATGGTCGAGACAGCGGAACCGCTGCTTGAGCACACCGATTGTGTGCTCCACAATGTTCCGCGTCGCCTGGTGGCTGGCGTTGTACTGCTCCTCTGCCGGGATGCTGGGCGAGCGGAGTGGGGTCATAAGCCAGGGGCACAGAGGATAGCCCTTGTCTCCGAGAAGCCAGCCTCGTGGGTGAGCCGGGGCCTCGAAAAGGTCTGCCACTGAGGTCTGTCGCAGGATGAAAGCGTTGTGGCTGCTGCCAGGGTATTGTGCGTTGACCGCGAGGATCAGCTGCCGGTGGTCACAGACCAGCTGTACATTGAGGGAGTGGAACCCCTTGCAGTTGCGGAACTCCTCGGGATTATGTACAGGCGCGCGCAAAGCCACGTGCGTACAGTCAATGGTGCCCTGCACCATGGGGAAGTCAGCTATTGCCGCGAAGCCCTGTGTGCGCTCCCGCTGCTTCTCCGGTGTCAAAGGGAACGAGATGAATTGCCGCCTCCTCTTATATAGGGCATCTGTAACTTGGCGGATGCAGCAATGCACCGCAAACTGGGAAATGTTAGCAAAGTCCCCAGTTGTTGCCTGAAACGAGCCGCTGGCAAAAAAATTCCGGGCTACAGTAACCTTTACGGCCACCGACAGAGAGGTCCTGCACCATATCTTCGGCTGCAAATCGTCCTGAAGCAGGTGGCACACCTCAGTCACCACCTCCTTGTGGAATCGCAGCCTTCTGACACACTGCTCCTCCGACATGTTGTGGTAGGAGAACTGCTGCCTGAGGTCTGCAGTGGCGACGTCTGTTGGCCCTCCCCCGTCTGGCCACTCCTGGCCCTCTCTCCCTCCATCTCTGTGCCCTCTCAGCATGGTCGACCAGCAGGACATTCCCCTCCAGAGCAGCCCCCATAATAAGAGCGAACAAGGTAAAAGTTGTAATGTCTCACCAGCAGCAAGGTAATGTTCACAGGGCTGACGGTCCTCTGGCACCGCTGGCTGAATGGCAATAAGGCTCTCCCACTGCAGCTCTGCAACTCTCTGAAACCAACCAACAAGTTGCGCTCTCGAAATGGCTGACGCTTTGATAACAGTGCAGTCCCCTTTAAAGAGCGCCCCCCTAGCCCGAGAGTGCCTGGGGAACGTTCCAGTGAGCTGTCACTATTAGCGCCAGGCAGAACGGAGGCGGGCGCCACTCAATTTCCGGTCCGGGGCGCCAAAAAGGCGTTGCACACTGAAATGACATCATGATCAGCCTGCGCCCGCGAGTGGACGCTAAGAGTTTGCGCCGGCGCTAGATGCATGCTCAATATGGGGCGAGGTGCTAGGCTCCCTGCGCCCGCCCGGAAATTGGCTAGCGCCCCACTTCTCGGCCTCTTTAGGCGTTAATCGGTGGCGCAACCAACCGAATTTCTCCCCCTATGACTTCAAAAAAGTCACTTCATTGCTGTAAAGCACTTTGGGATGTCCGGTGATCGTAAAAGGTGCTATATAAATGCAAGTCATTCTTTCTTTTACTATATAAGACAAGCACATTTAGATAGCACCTTTCATGACTTCAGGGTGTCCCAAAATGCTTGATAGCCAATGAAGTACTTTTTTGAAGTGTCGTCACTGTTATAATGTAGTACGATGCTGTCTAGCCTTCAAGGGCCTTGCTGACTGCAAAGATGTTTACTGATGGGCCATGCAACACTCACATGAAATGGATGCAGTGATGGGCCGATTAGTAAATTGAATGCAATTATAATCTAATCTAATAGGAAAGCAGACATTGGCATCATTAAGATTGCTTTTCTCGCTGAGACACTTCTTGAAATTTGACCATTAAACAAATTGTATAGAAAATCTAAAGTTGAATCAAATGATATAATAAACCATTATTGGGTATGTACTTCAATTGGGGGAATAGTAGGGCATGTTATAGTTTTAAAAAAACCTAATTATTTCCTTCAGTTACACAATGTGCTTGTTAATTATAACCCAGCATTCTGAGACTCCCCATCCAAGAGGAAATATTATGCTGGCAAAAATTAATTTTCTTTGGTGCATTGGTGCTCAACTTCTCCAACCTCAGGGGCTGGAATATATATTTAAGAGCAAAATGTGTGATGAATCTGTTCAAACTCGAAGAGGCAGGTCAGGTGAGGATTCCTCCTCGTCCCTATGGGGAAGCATCTAAGTTCAGGGACCACATGCTGATATCGACCTGGTGAGATTGGAAGTGCCATGCATGAGGAATCATGAGTAGGTTCTGTATTATAGTCTACTCCTGATCATTTGAAGTTGCTATAAAATTTGAATGATCCAATAATTTGATTTAAGTAATAAAAAAAAACCAGCAAAGCGAGAATTTAGTTTTTTTTTAAATCAGATAAATAATGAGTTGATTTTGAATTAAGGAGTCGGCTGTTAGAGTGTTTCACAATTAAAGCCTGAGGCATGAATCCACCACCTAATCATAGTTAAAAAAAAGCATCACTGATTACTTATGCATTAAAAGCTGATACCTAAAAATTCAAATCAGGCTTCCAGGTCAGTGAGACAACAGAACACACCTACTACTTAAACACATAAAAACTGTCTTTTTGCTCAGCGTGGTGGCTGGTAGTTGACAAATATTTACAAAACACACATGGATGACATTGTTGTCCCTGGGCCACTTTTTCATGTTTCCCAGCTTGGCTGACTCCAGCATCACTGAGCATTTGGAAAGGTTGTTCAGATACCTTATTGGCCACAAATAGTGTTTGACCCAAGAAGGCAAGAGCAAACGGGGAGGAAATACAGAAGTTCATACCATTGTGTAGCATAATACAAATTGACCTTAATGTCAAACTATTTAAAAAACCTGCAGTACATTAGAATCAAGAACTTTCCCCACTGACATTCCAGGCTTCTTCAAAGCTCCTATCCACCTTGAAAAGTTCTAGCCTGAAAAAGCTTTTCACACATCCAATGTTATTTAATTTCTAGTGACATTACTGTAGTGACCTTGTTATGACACTGATGCATCTCATCAGATAACTAAAATCCTGCAAGACCTCATTTTCATTAAAAATGCCAAAATCTTACATAATTTTAATGAAGTGGCCCAAATTAAAAGAAGCTACGGTTAGTTGCCCCCTGACCCAATCAAACCTGAGATCAAATAGTTGTTGTTTTAAGATTTGGTGCTTCTTTCACCCCCTAACAACTTTTATTCTAATTATAAGCCAAAACCTTTTGCCTGGATCAATGAGATAGGCTGCAGTTAATTATCGGCGGCTATGTAGGTCAAGGCTAGAAGAAACTGTTACTTTGTGACTGCATTCATTATTCAATGAGGTTAAAATATCAAGAGACTCAAACTTCAGTCTTCCAGATCACTTCGCTTTAGTCTAAAAGCTTAAAGATTCAATATGGAGCATTTATTCTCAGCGTATTATTTATTCAAAATAACGACTTTTTCATTATTAAAGAAGCATGTCAAGTTCTTTAAGAAATAAGTGCTTTCATTGATTTTCATTACGCTTTTGACTTAATGCTTCATGTGGCCCTCACAGAGTAGCTAGAACGAGGGAGTACAAGACCAAGACCAAATCTTGGGGAAAAAATTCAGTATCGCCCCATTTGGGGCGCCATTATTGGCCGTGCGCAATGTATAGCGCCTGGCGCTAATTATCGCCTCCGACTGCAAACTTGGTTTTCATCGCCCGTGGAGTTCATTGGAGCGCTAAATCGGGCGCTTCACACCTGTCTTAAGGCGCAAAGGGCGAGGAGCGAGGCACTAACTCAGAGCGCGGGAGCAGCGCAGGTGCTGTCAGTTAGCGATGGAACACAGACACACTGGCACCAGACAGTTCTTAAAGGGGAGGGTCGATCTTGCTCTCCAGCCACACCCTGCTCATTAGAGCCTTGAATCTTGGCCTGGACAGACCTGTGGCTAAATCTTGCAGGCAAGGACTATGGAGAGGGTGAGAGAGCGAGCACAGCGCTTCAGCGAGCAGGCCTTGGAGGCTCTGGTTGGCGCGGTGGAGCGCAGAAGATCAATACTGTACCCAGAGAGTGGCAGGAGGCCTTTGCCACGTGAGTACAGAAGAGTGTGGAGGGAGGTGGCTCAGAGCATCTCCTCAAGGAGCATGGTGCCCAGGACCCATACTCAATGTAGAAAAAAGTTCAACGACCTCACTCGGGTCGTTGGGGTGAGTGGCTTTTTTTCAATACCTCTCCATCCCTCCATCTCAACCTCACTCTATGGCCAGAGGGTCTTAAAACCCCAATGCCCAGCACTCATCCAACACCTATGGCCCTCTTATGAAACACACACGCACATTCCACACTTTGCATACAGTAAGGGCTGTTCACCTATGGGAGGCACATCAGGCAAGATCATGGCTGCATAGAGTAAGGGCTATTCACCTATGGAAGGCACATCAGGCATAGACCATGGCTGCATAGAGTAAGGGCTATTCACCTATGGGAGGCACATCAGGCAAGACCATGGCTGTATATTTACTCAAACGCCGTCCTTTTTCTTGCAGGCCAAGCTATCTCATAATAAGAGACAGCAGCAACGGACGGGTGGAGGGCGGCCTCAGCTCTAACCACTTAGCGATCTTGAGGCACGCATCCACAGGATTGTGGCAAGCCGGGTGATCGGTTCCATCACCCCTGGAGAGACCAACCCCATTCTGGACAGCAATTTGTCCTCTCTCCTTCCACTTGTCCCTCACAACACCAGCCTTTGACACTTTCAATCCAACTTACTAAATCGCTGCACTCATTCCTCCCTTACTGCCCCCCTGTCCTCACGCTAAAGTCACTCTTGCACCTCCCTGCTTTCAGATGGTGATTCACCAGCTGAGGAGACGGGCCCTCAAGCTGCCAGTGGGAATGAAGCTGCAGGCGAGGAGGAAGAGGAAGCCGGAGCATCAGCGCCACCCTCTCCCAAGGAAGCCCATGCCCACACTGGGAACATGCCTTCCCTGGAGGGGAGCAGGGGGGAAGGGTCTGATGAGGGTGAAGCTCCAGGACTCAGCGGGCTGCAGCAACGCGATGTGGCTAGGGAAGCTCGGGGGCCTTCTCCCTGGTGGGAGAGTATGCCAGCGAGTCCTGTTGCACTCCACGCAGAGGAGGAGCGGCTTATCGCTGAAATGAACACCCAGGCGGTGGACATGCACACTGAGCTCATGGGTGCAGTGGGAAGGGTGCCCGAATGCATTGAACCACTGGCAAGGAGTGTGGAGCACTTCGCTGTAGCACAGGCGGATGCCACGTTAATGCTTAGTGCTGCAATTCAGTCACTGGCTGCCATGACCCCATCTCAGACTGCTCTCATGCAGACTCAGATTGAGGCCACGCAAGCACTGACTGCTGCCATCCTCGCTGGTTCGGACACATTTCCCCGGGGCTCTCACCGCGCCACAGCAGGCCAGCAATCTGTGCTCCAGCAGATTGCTCCGGATGCTGAAGTGCTGCCCCGTGGGAGTGCCAGTGTGTCGGTCGAGCAGGGAGTTGCTGTCCTCTCTCAAGATGACAGCATTCCTGTTGCCACCACTGTCACTTCTCCATTGCACTTGCCACCGTCTGTAGGACAGACTGCTGCCGCCCGTGCAGAGTTGGTGCAGTCTGCAGACGGGCCCTCCAGGCCCAGAGCTGATCAAGGCCGTCCTTCAAGGGTATCTGCAGTCTCAGGTTCTGACAATCAGCAGCCTTCCAGCAGCCTTGCTGCAGCCACTGGGGCCCCATTACAGAGGAGCAGTAGGGTGGGAAGGGGGGAAGTGCGCAAGCGAAGGAGATCACCCTCGAAGGGCAAAAAGTAGGAGGTGTGACAAAATGTTGGTCAATTTATTATTAAAGGCCAAGGTTCGTGGTCAAACTTTTGCTTACTGTTTTGGACATTATCTCCAGGTTGTGAGAACCAGCTATGTTAATGACTTTTTTTGTGTTTCTTTCTATTAGTTTATCATGAGGAAATGACACACACAGAGTTTGTAAAATAATTAAGTTTTTATATTCAAAATGTACATGTTTGGTCTTTGGAATCATTGCTGCCTTGGCCGGCATAGGGGTTGCGGGTAGGTTTCATTCATGTTGCTCTCAATGGCAGAAGCCATTTCCTCAGCAGGGGCCTAGAAGTGGCTTGCTATCAGACGTTGATGGACGGCCCCTCCAGTTTCAACATTGTGGGCCTCCCTCCCGCCTTGGTGCTGCTGATGATCATCCTCCTCCCCTTCCTCTTCCTCTTCCTCCTCCTCCTCTAGTGGTGCTCCAAGGCCTGGTGGCATTGGCTGGATCCTGAGGATTGCCAGGTTATGCAGCATGCAGCACACAACTATGAAGAGGGAGACTCACTCAGGCGAGTACTGCAGGGCTCCTCCTGAGTGGTCCAGACAGTGGAACCATTGCTTGAGCACACCGATTGTGTGCTCAACAATGTTCCTGGTAGCGAGATGGCTCTCGTTGTACCGCAGCTCAGCAGGGGTGTTGGGGGTACGGAGTGGTGTCATCAGCCAGGTGCACAGTGGATATCCCTTGTCCCCGAGAACCAACCACTTGGGTGGTGCGGTGCCTGGAAAAGTTCTGCCACAGTAGTCTGCCGCAGGATGAATGCATCTTGGCTGCTGCCAGGATAGCGGGCATTGACTGCGAGTATCAGCTGTCTGTGGTCATAGACCAACTGGACAGTAAAGGAGTGGAACCCCTTTCAGTTGCGAAAATCCTCTGCATTCTCATGCGGTGCACGCAATGCCACATGCGTGTAGTCAATGGCGCCCTGCACCATGGGGAAGCCTGCTATCCTCGCAAAGCCCAATGCGTGTACATGCTGTTTGGCCCGGGTCATGGGGAAAGAGATGTACTGTCGTCTCCTTGTATAGAGGGCAATTGTGACCTGACGGATACAGCAATGGACCGCGAACTGGGAGATATTGGCGATGTCCCCAGTAGCTGCTTGAAAGGAGCCAGTGGCATAAAAGTTCAGAGCCACAGTGATCTTCACTGCCACCGACAGAGATGTCCTGGTCCTCAGTAGAGGCTGCAGATCTGGCTGCAGCAGGTGGCAGAGCTCAGTGACCACCTCCTTGCTGAAGCGCAGCCTTCGCAAACACTGCTCCTCAGACATATTAATGTAGGAGAATTGTTGGCGAAATACCCTGGGAGGGTAAGGTCTCCTGTACAGAGGCCTGTTGGCCCTCCTCCATCTGGCCATGATTGCCACTCTCTCTCTGCGTCTCTGTGGCCTCCGATTCTGCAGGTGCAGGATGACGCCCTCAATCAGTGCAGCCCCCATAGTCTCTTGACAGTCAAAGTAATGAAGGTCAAAAACCAAAGTACCTGCAAAGTAATGCTCGGTAGCCAAAACTGCTTCACATAGCATTGACTCTATAGAAACATAGAAGATAGGAGCAGGAGTAGGCCATTCGGCCCTTTGAGCCTGCTCCACCATGCAACGAGATCATCCCACCCAAGCCCTATCCCCGTAACCCCACGTATTTAATCCCCCCTAACACTAAGGGCCAATTTTTATCATGGCCAATCAACCTAACCAGCACACCTTTGGACTGTGGGAGGAAACCGGAGCAAACCCACGCAAACACAGGGAGAATGTGCAAACTCCACACAGACAGTCACCTGAGGCCGGATTTGAACCCAGGTCCCTGGCGCTGTGAGGCAACAGTGCTAACCACTATGCCACCATGCTGCACTATGCAGAAGTCTCTCCTTCTCTCTCTCAGAATCTCTCTGTCAGAACGAGTGGTGCAAAAATGACTACCACAGAAAAAGCCAGGAATAGGCCGCCTTTAAATAGTGCCCCCCCAGCCCCACACTGACTGGGAAGCCTTCCAGTTTACCTGTCGTTGCTTGTGCCAGGCGGAAAGGAGGAGGGCGCCACTCAATACCCATTCCGGGGCGCTACAAGGGCATTGCACGCTCGAATGACGTCAAGACCTGCGTGCGCAGGAGATCGGGGCGGTATTGTTTAGCATCGCCGCAAAATGTCTGGTCAATTTTGCGAGAGGTGCAGATATCGCCACGCCCGGGCGCTAGTTGCTTTGCGCCCCATTAGCGCCCTCTTAAGGTACTAACAAGAGGCGCAAACCAGCTGAATTTTTCCCCCTTGTGTTTTATGCAGGATAGGACAAATTGGTGTCTCACTGATGTGGGCAGGGGGTCGGGAGAGGCAAAGAAACAACTGTAAATTGTTTAAATTAACTTTGCTATAAACTTTTTATACAGCTCTGCTATGTTTTCAATGTCAATGGTCTGTTCCAATTGTTCAGCTGCCATTCCCACAGGCAGTTCCACATTTTCTATACAGCAGTAAATTTTTCATCAGGCGTAGGTACATGACCTGTTTTCGTGTAAGGTGTTTTATCATTGGAGCCCAGGCAGCAATGAACATGTGAGTAATATCACTGAGATTAATCTGTTGTGATCCCATGAACTCTCTTCCATCTGTAGGGGTTCGCAAAAAATCCCTCAGCCCCGAAGATACTGGAAATATTAATCTACATCGTGGAAATTGCCTCTGGGTTGGACAATGTTTTAAACATACCCAGAATCACAGGGGGGCTGCGTTGAGTTGGGCAGCACGTGGACAACCCCGGAATCGAGGAACTTCTTGGAAAAATTCGCACACTTTAAGACAGTACATTTTATTAATAAAATTGTTCCCTTGAGTTTGGTAAATTGCAAAGGGGTCTGAAAATGGCCGTCAGACAAGCATGGCCAAGGACAGAAGAAAGCAGCTTGAGGATGTCTGTGAAAAGTGGGAGGATCAAGTAGTGGCAGTCAGATTCTGTCAATCAAAAAAAAAGGGAGTTTCCCTTCCCTTCAGAGGCAATGTTTGTTTACAGGAAACTGCTGCCTTGTTGACATAAGGGATTAAACCACTTGAGACTGCAGTTTCAGTGACCACAATGAATGGGTTTCTGTTTACATAGCAATCCAACCCCATTCAAAACCCATCAGGGTGAATGGAGATGGTTCAAAGGCTCAGCTCAAACTGAGGTAGGGAACAGTTTAAACTTAATGGGTTTGAATCACCCATTACCCAGACAATAGGGCAGTTGGATCCTTTTGTTTTAGCCCAGATGAACTTGGATTTGGGCGGGAACATTTCGGCCCCAGAATGTAGACACATTCAAACCACTCCAAGCTTTATTTGAAACCCATTCCAGACAATGGGAGCAGTTTGGCCACTGGGAAATAGCCCGTTTGAATCAGCCATTCATGGCCTTTCTCTTGTGTATTCGAACTTTTAGGCGTGAATTTGCACACAGACCCTTCAGCGCCAAAACAGCAGGAGCTCACAGGATATAAAGATAGCTTCTCAAAAGCATCTCTCTCTCTTATTTCCTTGGACTGCAGGTGAGCTCTTCTCTCTCTTTGGACCACAGGTGAGCAGGTTTCTGACTCTTCAGCAAGGCAATCTAGTAAGGAGTTAGAGGGGTGGTAATTTAAGGGAAATTGCTAAGATTGTAAGACTTACATTGTAGCCATTTATCCCTCATTTTTGCCGTCTGCCTTCCCCTGTTAAGCAATTTTACATTGATCGTGTGGTGTAGTTTCTTTATTGCTTTGATCGTGTGGTGTAGTTTATTTAGTTAATAAAGTTTGACTTTCTCGCATCCAGATCATTTTGTCCGTTTTAATATATCATTAATTATAAGTTCCTCCAGTCAGAACTGGAAGGGTGGGTTTAGCGATTCAAAACCACTGTTTGGTATTGGTCTCAGTGCAGTGGGAAAAAAGGCTGCCTGACCAGGTAAATTACCATAAACCAGGTAAAGGAAGGTAACTTACCGTAAACCACGGAAAAGATGCCCCTTGCAATCATCTATGGCAGGGCTCTTAATTTAAGCAGGCCCGTTTAAAAGCACCTTCAGACAAGCCGAGGTCACAAGAACACAAACATGTGGCTCCTCTCAAAGGGGAGGCCACCATTAACATTTACAGTATATAACACGAGAGAGTCCTACATTAGGATAACATGAAAGGGTCCTATTTTGAGTAAGAATGTGATGCCAGGCACGCCTAGCACCACTGGGATTCTTTCTGGACATTGCTTTTTAAGGGGTAATGTCTCAGTCATTAGCTGGTGGTAAAATATTAATTCAAGTATCAATGTGAAGGAGCAACACCTCTAGTGATTGCAGGGAGATTCTGGCCCACCCAAACTGATATAACAAAAATGAACAAATCTAATTAAAACAACAGGTCAGAATAAATCATAATAGAAATTTGGAACTTCTTGGGCCATGAGGTTTGGAAAGATCTCTCCCTAAACCCTTCTGCCACGTCATCTCCTCCTCCTCCTCCTTTAAGGTCCTCCTTAAAGCCAGCTGTTCACCCCAACCACCCTAATATCTTCTTCAGCTCAGCATCCATTTTTGTCTGATTATGCCTCTGTGAAACACCTTGGGATATTTTTCTACATTAAAGGCCTTCTAGAAATGCAAGTTGATGTTGTTGAGATATCTGTTACAATGGGAATGTGGATTTAAACTTTATATGTGATCTACCAAAACAGAAAATGTGAACTACTCTGACCATTTCCACATAAAATTTCACCTGTAATGCTGTTGTAAGTTTTTAATTGCAGCTTGGTCAAGCAGTTTTACCAATGATGTTTTTGATGGCAGAAAAAATGGTTTTACATGTGTTGAGATAGGATGTGGATCAGCTGTGCAGTTGTCCAAAATGATCACAATGGTTTGATTCCTGCACTTCAATGATCCACTTCAGCCACTTGGTACGGTAGGTATAACTGAGGCCATTCAGAAACTGCTATTTGCTGACGTTGAATAGACCGGCCTCATGGAAACAATATCATTTTTTTTTACTTTCCTGCCTTCCACCCTATCACAGACCTTCCCTTTTGTTCTTTCCTCCCCTCCACCTTTTTCCTGTCTCTGTATTTGCTTAAAACCTGTTACATCTCTAACTTTTTCCAGTTCTAATGAAAGGTCATCGACTGAAACGTTGGGCTGGATTTTGCCGGCGCTCAGAGTGCAGGTTTGGAGGTAGGAAGCCCGCTGTCAACCCGCCTCCACGTGAGTCTCCCAGGTGTCGGGTCTGTCTGCGCAGAACTGACCCAACACCAAGCGGTGGGGGAGTCAATTTAGATCATTAAGTGGCTTGTTAACAGCCAATTTAATGCAATTTTGAGCCTATCTTGTAATTTTACGTGATCCCCCATGGGTTACCCGCTGCTTGGGGAACACGCCAGCTCACCCTGTCATGAGTTGAGTCTGTTTTGATTTATCTGATAACCTGAAAGCTGCAGAAGTGGTATAAAGGATACCATGTTGCAGCTGTTCAGTTTCAAAGTTCAGAAACTGTTGGTTACTGCATTTGTAAGACATAAGAACATAAGAAATAGGAGCAGGAGTAGGCCAATCGGCCCCTCGAGCCTGCTCCGCCATTCAATAAGATCATGGCTGATCTGATCCTAACCGCCAATCCACTATCACAGAACCATCTCCTGAATCTAACAGAATTAGACACACGAAACAGGAGCAGGATCAGGCTACACGGCCCCTGGGCCCGCTCCGCTACCCACAGGGCCATGTCTGATCCGAACCTAGACTCATGTCCAAATTCCTGCCCGCTCCCCGTAACCCTTAATTCCCTTTACTTCTAGGAAACTGTCTATTTCTGTTTTAAATTTATGTAATGATGTAGCTTTTACAGCTTTTTGGGGCAGCATATTCCATGGACCTACCACCCTCTGAGTGAAGTAGTTCCTCTTCATCTCAGTTTTGAAAGAGCAGCCCCTTATTCTAAGACTATGCCCCCTAGTTCTAGTTTCACCCATCATCGGGAACATCCTCCCCACATCCACCCGATCCAACCCCTTCACAATCTTACATGTTTCAATAAGATCGCCTCTCATTCTTCTGAACTCCAATGAGTAGAGTCCCAATCTACTCAACCTCTCCTCATATGTCCATCCCCTCATCCCTGGGATTAACCGAGTGAACCTTCTTTGTACTGACTCGAGAGCAAGTATGTGTTTTCTTAAGTATGGACACCAAAACTGTATGCAGTATTCCAGGTGCGGTCTCACCAATACCTTGTACAACTGAAGCAATACCTCTCTATTTTTATATTCTATCCCCCTAGCAATGAAAGCCAACATTCCATTGGCCGCCTTAATCACTTGCTGCACCTGCATACTAACCTTTTGAGTTTCGTGCACCAGGACCCCCAGATCCCTTTGTACTTCAGTACTTTCCAGTTTCTTGCCATTAAGATAATAACTTGCTCTACGATTTTTCCTGCCAAAGTGCATAACCTCACACTTTCCAGTATTGTATTCCATCTGCCAAATCTCTGCCCACTTACTTAGCCTGTCTATGTCCCCTTGCAGGTTTTTTATGTCCTCCTCACTCACTACTTTCCCTCCCATCTTAGTATCGTCTGCAAACTTTGATATGTTACACTCGGTCCCCTCCTCCAAATCGTTAATATAGATTGTAAAGAGTTGGGGACCCAGCACTGACCCCTGCGGAACACCACTAGTTACTGATTGCCAGTCTGAGAATGAACCATTTATCCCAACTCTCTGCCTTCTGTTAGATAGCCAATCCTCTACCCATGCCAGAATATTACCCCCAATCCCGTGATTTTTTATCTTAAGCAATAATCTTTTGTGTGGCACCTTGTCAAATGCCTTTTGGAAGTCTAAATACACTACGTCCACTGGTTCCCCTTTATCCACCCTATATGTTACTTCCTCAAAGAACTCCAGCAAATTTGTCAAACATGACTTCCCCTTCATAAATCCATGCTGGCTTTGTCCTATTAAATTATGATTATCCAAATGTCCTGTTACTGTCTCCTTAATAATGGACTCCAAAATTTTACCTACCACAGATGTTAGGCTAACCGGTCTATAGTTTCCAGCCTTCTGTCTACTGCCTTTTTTAAATAAGGGTGTTACATTAGCAGTTTTCCAGTCTGCCGGGACCTTTGCTGAGACCAGGGAGTTTTGGAAAATTATTACCAATGCATCCACAATCCCTACCGCCACTTCCCTCAAGACCCTAGGATGTAAGCCATCAGGTCCAGGTGATTTATCCGCCTTGAGTCCCATTATTTTACCGAGTACCACTTCCTTAGTGATTTTGATCATGTTTAGCTCCTCCCCCCTATGTCCAGTGTTGGGATATTCTTAGTGTCCTCTACTGTAAAGACTGATACAAAATATTCATTCAGTGTTTTTGCCATCTCCATATTTCCCACCATTAATTTCCCGGTCTCATCCTCTAAGGGACCAACATTTACTTTAGCCACCCTTCTTCTTTTTATATAACTATAAAAACCCTTACTATCTGTTTTTATATTTTTCGCTAATTTACTTTCATAATCTATCTTCCCGTTCTTAATCAATCTTTTTGTTATTTTTTGCTGTCTTTTAAAGTTTTCCCAATCCTCTATCCTCCCACTAGATTTGGCTACCTTATATGCCCTTGTTTTTAGTTGAATACTATCCTTAATTTCTTTACTTAGCCACGGACGGCTGTCTTTTCTTTTACACCCTTTTCTTCTCAGTGGAATATTTTTTTTTTGGAAGTTGTAAAATAACTCCTTAAATGTACACCACTGATCATGTATCGTCTTACCCTTTAATCTATTTTCCCAATCCACTCTACTCAATTCCGCTCTCATACCTTCATAGTCTCCTTTATTCAAGCTTAGCCCGCTTGTTTGAGATCCAACCTTCTCACCCTCTAATTGAATATGGAATTCAACCATGTTATGGTCACTCATTCCAAGGGGATCCTTTACTGGGACATTTTTAATTAATCCTGTCTCGTTACACAGGACCAGATCTAAGGTTGCTTGCCCCCTGGTCGGTTCAGTTACATACTGCTCAGGAAACCCATCCCTAATACACTCAATGAACTCATCCTCAAGGCAGCTCTGCCCAATTTGATTTGTCCAATTAATATGATAGTTAAAATCCCCCATAATTATAGATGTTCCCTTATTACAAGCCTCAACTATTTCCTGATTGATACTCCGTCCAACAGAGTTGCAACTGTTCGGAGGCCGACAGACTATGCCCACTAGTGTTTTTTCCCCTTATTATTCCTTACCTCCACCCAAACTGTTTCATTATCCTGATCTTTTGACCCAATATCATTTCTCTGTATTACAGTGATTCCTTCCTTTATTAACATAGCCACCCCACCTCCCCTTCCTTCCTGCCTGTCCTTCCTGATCGTTAAATAACCTGGTATGCTTAATTCCCAGGCATTGTCACCCTGCAGCCATGTTTCTGTAATGGCCACAAGATCATACCCATATGTAGTTATTTGTGCCATTAACTCATCTATTTTGTTACGAATGCTACGTGCATTCAGATAGAGAACTTTCAAATATGTTTTGTGACACTTAGTTCCTGCTTTTGCCCTTTTTATTACTTTACCTTTTACTCCATACCTTCTGCCCCTTCCTGACACGCTCTGGTTTTTAATTTCCCCACTGCTACCTAAGTCTATGACATTCTCTGTTGTCATTTTTATTATTTGCTCTCCAGGAACCTCCCCCCCACTAGTTAGTTTAAAGCCCTCTCTACAGCCCTAGTTATATGATCCGCCAGGACTCTAGTCCCAGCACTGGCCAAGTGAAGCCCATCCCAACGGAACAGCTCCCTCCTGCCCCAGTACTGGTGCCAGTGTCCCAGGAAGCAAAACCCATTTCTCCCACACCAGTCTTTGAGCCACGCATTTAACTCTCTAATTTTATTTGTCCTAGCCAAATTCGCTCGTGGTTCAGGTAATAATCCAGAGATTATTACCCTTGAGGTTCTGTTTTTTAATTTGACCCCTAGCTGCTCATACTCCTTTAACAGAACCGGCTTCCTAGTCCTATCTACGTCGTTTGTACCAACATGGACCACGACAACTGGATCCACCCCCTCCCACTGCAAGTTTCTTTCCAGCCCAGAGGAGATGTCCTTAACCCTGGCACCGGGTAGGCAACACAGCCTTCGGGACTCTCGCTCTCGGCTGCAGAGAACTCTATCTATCCCCCTAATAATACTATCCCCTACCACTACAAGATTTCTATTTACACCCCCCTCTTGAATGGCCCCCCATTCCACGGTGCTGTGGCCAGGTTACTCATCCTCCCTGCAGTCCCTGCTCCTGTCCCCACAGGGAGTAAGAACCTCGAACCTGTTGGACAAGAGCAAGGGCTGCAGCTCCTCCAGCTCTACCTCCTGGATCCCCGTACATATAGGACAAAAAATGGAGTCACGCCCCCTTTCGAGCGCTAACTTCGCTGGGGCGCTACTTTTAGTGTCCCAGAAAAATTAGCACCCGCGCGACTGAATTTGAGTGATTGCGCCCCAAGAGGGAAGCGTGGTGCTACTGAAAGCACCCCACCTCCCTCTCGGGGTGCTGCGAGGGAATATCGCGGTTCTATGTGCCACGGTACTGCAGGCCTTCCTCCCCTTCTTAAAGGAGAGGGGCCTTGCGCAGCGCCACCTGGGGCCCTGCTGGGCCCCCGGGGATTGGGAGTGCCGGCAAAAGAGCCCGGCACTCAAAAGAAGTGCCGGGCTCATGGAGCGCAGCCAGCACTCCGCAGGGGGCGGGGGAGCAGGTAAGGAGGCCGGGGACAGCAGCGGAGGCAGGTGCTGGCAGGTGGCCAGCAACAAAAATGGCCACCCGGCACTTTGCCTTTAAATAGCACCGCCCCTGCCGCAGGTAGGCGCCCCCTGACCCCGTCGGACATAGCGTCCGGCGGCGCTACCAAAGATCGTGGCCGGGGCGCGAGCGGGGCGCTGCGCACGGTGATGATGTCATTGCCAGCAGCGCAGCGCCACAGGGTGCTGACAGTTAGCGCTGCCGCTAAACTCCCGCTGAATTTCGCTCGTTGTTTTGGGCACTAACGGGAGGTGCAAAGCAACTGAATTTTTCCCCCATCGAGATTTCTTTAGCTTGCAAGTGTTTAGAGCCAACTGTATGTCCACCTCATTGGAACAACCTCTCTCACCATTGACAGATCGCTTCTGTCATCTTAACTGCAGCTGCCATCTATTGCAGCAACATCGGTGCCCTTGAAAAAAATCACATCTTGGTCCTCTGAATCCCTCCATGATCAGCCCCAACACCAACATCACCAGGCACACCAACACCACCACCAACATCACCAACAACATCACCAACAACAACACTAACCTTCACCGCCATCACCTGATGCTGCACAGGACACAGGGCATCAGCTCATCACAATAGCGGGTTGGGGGGGGTGGGGGAGTTATGTCTCAACATTCACTGGAACTCACTAAGACACTTCCAAAGGTGAGCACAGATCTGTCAAATAAGGTGAAGTGTTGAAAATATAGATTTCAATGGATGACAACACATTAACAGAAACTTCACATGAACATTGGCTAAACCTCTCAAAGTGCCTACCCTTGTGTGGTGTTAGTTGGTATGCTTGCAGTAGGATGAGGGTGAGTGTGAGGGGTGGCTAGTGAGATGGGGAAGTGATAATATAGGCATAGAGGGATGGGTGGATGTGGTGTATGTGCCTTTAAGAGCCCCAGGTGTACGTAACGCCGGTAATTGCCACTTGGGCTATATAAGCCTGTGTATCGTGTATATCCTTTAGAAAACCCCCCCCAGACTTGCTTAGTGAATACCTATGAACCAACTCCTGTCTTCAGTGTCTTTATCTACACACGGACACTACAGTGGCGACGAAGTGGAAACGGACTTACCTGCAATTCGGCAGCACCTCAAGGACATCGATTCCTCCAGCGTCCAGAAGACTCAAGGAAGTAAGAGAAACTGTGGTTTCACCAGCTGGCCAAGCTGGTGACAGGTACTGCGCTAATCCTTCCTGGGCGTCAGGCTGGAGCTCCAGCGGCGGGCTCTACAGCTGAGACAGGCAGCGAAATCGGAGGCAAGCAATAACGGACTGGGAGGGTGCACTCGAGAGACGGCCGGCGCGGCAAGCAGGTCAGCGTTTAGACCTCCGTCGGGAACGAGTCTCCAACAGTGAATAAACGGAAACCACAGTAAAACAGCGTTGTTATCGGTAGCAGCGGCGGGAAAGCGCGGGAAGCGTCATATCGTTGCTACAGAGAGAAAAAAAAAGCGCGGGAAGCGCCATATTTTTTCTGAAATGCCTAAATCTGGTAATATTGAGGCTTTTGATGGCGAAATAGAAGATTGGACCACATACGTGGAAAGAGTAGAGGTTTATTGCACTACAAATGGAATAACAGATGAAAAAAAAGCTTCAGTACTTCTGAACTTAATGGGCGCGAAGACATACGGGCTGTTACGAAATTTAATCACTCCAGCCAAACCAAAGGACAAGACTTTTAAAGAAATTGTTGATACCCTGCAGGAGCATTTAAACCCAACACCGCTGCTGATAGCGGAACGATTCAAGTTCTTCAAGAGAAATCAACACAAGAATGAAAGTAACGCTGATTACCTAAATGAATTAAGAAAGCTATCAAAGTACTGCCAATTCGGAGCAGGACTATCGGATTATCTTCGAGACAAATTTGTTTGCGGTCTCTTAAGTGAAGGAACACAAAAAAAACTGCTTTCTGAAAAAGATTTAACATTGGACAAAGCTTTCAGTATGGCTGTATCATACGAAGCAGCAGCAAAAGGAGCTGCAGAGATACAACAAGAGACACAGGACTTCGGCACCCATAAAATGACAGGAGTTCGGAAGATGTTATCGCTGCGGCAGATCCACCCATAACCAGAGGGACTGCTGGTTCAAGGGCAAAGCATGCAGGCAATGTGGTAAGATTGGACACATTGCACGGGTATGCCAATCTGGACAAAATAAATCCACTGACAGAAAACAAAAAATCAATAAAGAAAAGTACAGGAAGGTACAAATGATGATGGACAATAGCTCCGAAGACCAGAATAGCGATAGCGACTCCGGAAACAAGAGACTAAGCTGTCTCAAATTACATAATGTACTTGCCAAAGAGGATTACCAAACCATTTGGGTTACCCTCACAATAGCAGGGTCCCCAGTTAAAATGGAGCTAGATACAGGATCAGCTCTAACCGTAATAAATCGACGAGATTACAAGAGGCTATTTTCGCATATACCTCTAAAAGACACATCCATTATCTTAAAAACATATACGGGGCAGAAAGTCTACCCCAAAGGAAAAATAAGGGTGCCTGTGGTATACAACGGCAAAGAAATACAAAAGTTGTATTTATACATTCTACAAGATGGTGGTCCACCGTTGTTGGGACGTGAATGGATAAGGAAGATACGTTTAGACTGGCACTCCATTCAGGCACTGACGGTGACCAGTAAGGAAAAAAACAATGATGACATCATACCTGAACAATTAAAAGACATCTTGGCCAACGCCAAAGAAGTGTTTCAAGAGAAACTAGGAACCTTGAAAGGCATCACTGCCTCAATAAAAGTGGAAGATACAGCAATTCCAAAATTTTTTAAGGCAAGACCGGTGCCATACGCAATACGTCCGGCAGTCGAGGCAGAGCTGAAGAATTTGGAAAAGGCAGGCGTATTATCCAAAATAGATTGGAGCGAATGGGCAACACCCATCGTTCCAGTCATGAAAAAAACATTGAAAAATAACTCTGAGGAACAGAAAAAAATTCGCATCTGTGGGGACTTTAAGGTGACTGTAAACCCGGTCCTTCACACGGTACAGTATCCTCTTCCGAGGATAGAAGATATTTCCGCCTCACTATCCGGAGGGAAACGTTTCACAGAAATTGACTTGGCACAGGCATATCTACAGATGGAGGTTGAGGAGACCTCTAAAAAGTATCTCACAATAAACACACACAAAGGCCTGTACCAGTACAATCGACTGGTTTTTGGAATAGCATCAGCTCCAGCTGTCTGGCAAAGAGCTATGGAGCAAGTCCTGCAAGGGATTCCGGGGACTCAATGCTACCTAGACGACATCCTTATAACAGGAGAAAACGACAACGAGCACCTTGCCAATCTGGAGCAGGTGCTCACTAGGCTGAAAGAACGGGGCCTACGAGCAAATCGCCCCAAGTGCGAATTTTTCCAAAATCAGATATCATATTGTGGCCACATAATTAATAAGGAAGGGTTGCATAAGTCACCTGAAAAAATTGAAGCAGTTATAAAAGCCCCAGCACCTGAAAATGTTTCACAATTAAGGTCATTCCTGGGATTAATAAATTACTATCATAAATTTTTACCGAACTTATCAACTATTCTACACCCTCTTAATGATCTTCTACAGACAGGAGTGATTTGCAAATGGAACGAAGACTGTAAACGTGCCTTCCATAAATGTAAAGACTTAATCACATCCGAGAAAGTTTTGGCTCATTACAACCCATCACTACCAATCAGACTGGCGTGCGATGCATCCCCTTACGGCATAGGAGCGGTATTGTCCCATAGATTCCCTGATGGCTCGGAACGGCCGATAGCTTTTGCGTCACGCTCATTGAACTCAGCTGAGCGTAACTATGCCCAGATAGACAGGGAAGCACTCAGCCTGGTATGGGGAGTGAAGAAATTCAACCATTACCTACACGGACAAAAATTTACCTTGCTGACTGACCATCAGCCCCTCATCTCCATATTCAACCCTAAAAAAGGTGTCCCCATTATGACGGCACAAAGACTACAGAGGTGGTCCCTTTTTCTAGGGGCACACCAATACAACATTGAATACAAAGGGTCAAAACAGCATGGGAATGCTAACGGTTTATCACGCCTACCGTTGCCAACGATAGAAGAGGCACCTACAGTAGACCCAGTAGAGATATTCCACTCTACCATAGTGGAATGTCTACCGGTGACAAATTCTGCCATTGAAAGGGAGACATGAAATGACCCTACTCTCTCACGGGTCTACGATTTAACAGTGAAGGGATGGCCAGCACATGGCGAACCACTGTTGCCAGCATTCTCGCAAAGAAGAGAACAGCTGTCAGTGTGCCGAGGAACCTTGATGTGTGGATCCAGAGTGGTGATTCCACCCAAACTCCAGGATAAAGTGCTAAAGGAGCTTCACGAGGGGCATCTGGGTGGAGTGAAAATGAAGAACCTAGCTAGGGCGTTTGTATGGTGGCCAGGTATCGATGGAGACATCGAAGACATGACCAAGAGCTGCCTAGGATGCCAGAAGGTCCAAAATGCTCCGCCACAGGCCCCTCTACATCCATGGGAGTGGCCCTCATCTCCCTGGCAAAGGGTGCACATCGACTTTGCTGGTCCATTTATGGACTCAATGTTCTTAATCGCAGTTGATGCACACTCCAAGTGGCCGGAGGTAATAAAGATGTCCTCCACCACCACGGAAAAAACCATCACAGTATTAAGGACCATATTTGCCAGGAATGGGCTGCCGGAGCAGATATGTTCTGATAATGGACCGCAATTTGTGTCCGAAGAATTCAGAAAGTTCTTAAAGAACAATGGGGTAAAGCACTACACGTCCGCCCCATACCATCCCGCCACCAATGGATTGGCTGAAAGGTTTGTCCAGACCTTCAAGAAGGCCATCAAGGCCATGGGTAATGAAGACATAAAACTTCAGCACAAGGTGGATAACTTCTTATTTGCATATAGGAATGCAACGCATATGGTTACTAACCAAACTCCCGCCATGATGTTCTACAATAGAAACCTAAGATGCCGGCTGGATTTGGTCAAGCCCAACATCCGAAGGGACGTGGAGAACCGGCAGTTTCAGGGCATGAATGAAAGGCCAACCGGTTTTGGCCCGGGACTACCGTACCGAGAAATGGCAGCCTGGAACTATCTGCACACGATTAGGACCACTGATGTATACCGTGGACATCGGAGACAGCATAATAAGGCGCCATGCTGACCAAATCATCAAGTCATCCGAAAAGGGACAACCTACACCACCACTCTATACATCTAACGATGAAGTAGAGATACCCATATCTACCTCCGATCCGGTGATACTGGAGCCCGATGAACCCGACACTGGCCTTCAAGCCGAATCAGCCTTGCCAGAAGAACCTACTACACCACCAGAAACTACTACACCCCCGAGGCGTTATCCGGACCAAGTCAGGAAGCCTCCTGAGAGACTAACTTATAATTAATTAATACAGCAATGTATATTATTTTGCATATAACATGTAATTAATAATTACTTAAAATATGATGTACTCGTTAGCTAGAAGGGGAGGAATTGTGGTGTATGTGCCTTTAAGAGCCCCAGGTGTGCGTAATGCCGGTAATTGCCACTTGGGCTATATAAGCCTGTGTATTGTGTATATCCTTTAGAAAACCCCCCCCAGACTTGCTTAGTGTCTTTATCTACACACGGACACTACAGTGGAGGTGCAAGGTAAGTTGGTGTGAGTAAGGATGTGCAGGAGTAGGGTAGGGAAGGCAGAGTGTTGGGCACAGCAGGGTGAGTTTGAGTGTGGCATTGCAGTAACATTTCGTGATCTGAGATCACTGAAAGGTTGGCGCCACTGCAGCCTGGTCCTCCTGACGACTTTTCTGCTTATGTCCTCCTGTGCAATGTGCAACCAGACTGCGTTGATCTCCTGGGACGGTCTCTTCCACCCATGGCATGAGCCTGGGTGCAGCCGTGCACCTCTGTGTAGTACTTGTCAGTGTTTGCAGCACCTCAATGCTGCAGAACACTGACAGCACAACTGTCAAAATCAATGTGGCCGTGGTCCTTTGAAGGAAACCGGCTGATGACGCGTCATCAAATGACGTAATCGGACCCGCTTCCTATTAATTGGCCAGGATCCCCACAGGGCGGACTTAACAAGGTCAATCTACGGAAAATCATTTTCAGAGAGCGGCTGCAGTCGGGTGCGAGACCGGAAGCTGCCAAACAGCTCTCCTGCCGCTATCCCGCCTCCACAGGGAAAATCCAGCCCGTTAACTCTGTTCCTCTCTCCACAGATGCTGCCTGACCTGCTGAGTATTTCCAGCATTTTCTGTTTTTATTGCAAAAATTATTGTAAGCAGGATACAATACTAAGAATGAAGTCAAACTGGTAATAAATATTGTGCAAGGCTGATTTGATTTTTTCTACTTTCTACAGTGCAGTTGAGCCTGGTTAATAAGATGCTTCCTGGACTTTGCTTTTTAAAGGGGTAATGTCTCGATCATTAACTGCTGGTAAAATACCAATGGATTTTATTATTAAGAGGTATTTAATGAGATAATATTTTACTTTCACTTTAATACCCAGCCAACAGCCTTCAGTGTAACTGGGATGGCCTAGAAAAAGTTAAACAATCAAATAATTCCCTATGAAGGAAAAGCTCATCTGTACTGATTTAAGTGCACCGGGGATAATTAGTAGCTTATAACAACTCTTCAAAAGAAGTACCTTATTAGATACATTCAAATAATTTTTAGTTGGTACATGATAATAGTAAAGTAGGGGTAGGACTTGAAACTTGTGTTGCATGCTCAACAAACAGGGATGAAACGCAGTGAAATAAGGATTGATTTTCTATTTTATGTGGCTAATAAAACCCTGTGATATATAGTTCTTATCTCACAACTGTGGAATATAGAATATATTCAATTTATATGAAACAACATCCCAACAGAATTACCTTTGTGCAGGCTACCGGCTGGAATTATAGTGCCTGCTTTCTGCAGCATCAGTGGCACAAATATAGCATGCTCCGTCTACCCAGCTACAGTGTGACATCATAGCCCACTCACATGTGTATCTGTCCCTTCACCATAGTGCTAGTTTGCAAGAACACAGATTTGAATAGCTTGCCTACAATTACACGGTCTGCTTTGTCTTCCACGACTGGTGGACACCACAAGATGGTTTTGACAACACTATCCTAATTTTGTTTTATTTGAAGTTTCTCTCAGTTTAATTGGACCTCATGCTATAATGTTGTATTAGTGGCGCCCTCTTAGAAAGGGCACTTGTAGTGATGCTTTCTGCCTGGTGACACTGGGACAACCCAGTGCCTCCCTTATTGCTTCAATTAAAACAGGCATAGTCTGTTTTACTCAATAGTTTCTAGCCCTATCTTTTATATATCAAAACTAGCTGGGGTGAGCCCGGCGTTGCCGAGGCTTGTTCGAGGGCATGTTGTTGTTGGAAGAGAGAGAGAGAGCGACTGGGGGGGTGGGGGGGGGGCGGCAGAGAGAGACTGGGGGGGGAACAGAGAGAGACTCGGGGGGGGGGGGAACAGAGAGAGACTGGGGGGGGCAACAGAGAGAGACTGGGGGGGGAACAGAGAGAGACTGGGGGGGGGAACAAAGAGAGACTGGGGGGGAACAGAGAGAGACTGGGGGGGAACAGGAGAGAGACTGGGGGGGAGGGGGGAGGGAACAGAGAGAGACGGGGGGGAACAGAGAGAGACTGGGGGGGGGGGGAAGCAGAGAAGCCTCTTCCCCCCCCCCCGCGATTTCCCAAGGCTCTCCCCCCCCCACCCGCGATTTCCCGAGGCTCTCCCCCCCCCCCGCGATTTCCCGAGGCTCTCCCCCCCCGCGATTTCCCGAGGCTCTCCCCCCCCCGCGATTTCCCGAGGCTCTCCCCCCGCGATTTCCCGAGGCTCTCCCCCCCCCCCCCCCGCGATTTCCCGAGGCTCTCCCCCCCCGATTTCCCGAGGCTCTCCTCCCCCCCCCGCGATTTCCCGAGGCTCTCCCCCCCCGCGATTTCCCGAGGCTCGCCGCCCCCCGCAATCTCCCGAGGCTGTGTGCTGGCGTCACGGGGGCAGTGCGCATGCGTGCCGGCGTCAAGGCGGCTGCGCAACTGGCGGCCTCTTCATTTTTTAAAACTGATGCGTGCTGGCGTCACGGGGTGGCAGGCCGTGCGCATGCGTGGTTTCAAGACCGCCGGCGTGCCCCGTTGCCGGGGTAACGGGGGCCGTGAGAATGCGTGTCGTCGTCAAGGCGGCCGCACAACTGGCGGCCTCTTCTTTTTTTTTTAAACTCATCTTTCGCTGAGTAAGAGGAGATTAAATAAATAGAGAGCAGCAAAAGAGGAGGAGGTAGTAGGAGTCGCTCGGTAGGCCCATGCAAGAAGGACGGTAGATGTGAATAGCAGGCAGGGCTCGGCTGCCGGTAAACTAAGTGGCCCCTCGGGTCGGACGCAGGCCTGGTCTCGAACGAGGAGCCAACTGCCCCGCCCACCGCGTGCGCATTTGCTAAACACAATTTAAAACACAAATAAATTGTTATTTAATTCACTAACACATCATTAAAATATTTACCTTAGTTCCCTAACACACAGAAAGTGTGGGGGAAAAATTCGTGAAAAATCAAGATGGCGGCCACTCACCTCGGTTCAGAAGGATAAGGCCCGCCCACACACGCACCGATTGGTCAACCGGTCAGGTCACCGAAGCGTAGGATTGGTCAATCGTCGAGTCACTCGACACTCAACTGTAGGATGGCACGCGCCAGGAACCCGCCGTCCGATTGGTCGACCTCGACGTCACACGGTCGCTAATGAGATGCTAATGAGCGGAACGCTGCAAGTTTTTTGGATACCGCGGGCGGGATTTTTGTCCGGCCGAAACGTAAATACGCCTATGACCGGTCCGGAATCGCAAGCTTTCTTTTGAGGTGACGCGCGCGTCGGTACGCTCTATAACTTTCAAACGTATAGAACACGGACAGACAGACAGACAGACATTGGGACAGACAGACAGAAGAGCCGCTTTATATATATAGACTAGCTGGGGGTGCCCGGCGGTGCCGAGGCTTTTTCAAGGGCATGTTGTTGTTGGAAGAGAGAGAGAGAGTGACTGGGGGGGGGGCGGAAGAGAGAGAGAGAGCGACTGGGGGGGGTGGGGGGGTGGCAGAGAGAGAGCGACTGAGCGGGGGGGAAACAGAGAGAGCTAGTGGGGGGGAAGAGAGAGAGCGAGTGGGGGGGAAGAGAGAGAGCGAGTGGGGGGGAAGAGAGAGAGCGAGTGGGGGGGAAGAGAGAGAGCGAGTGGGGAAGAGAGAGAGAGTGGGGGGGAAGAGAGAGAGAGAGTGGAGGGGGAAGAGAGAGAGCGAGTGGGGGGGAAGAGAGAGAGCGAGTGGGGGGGGAAGAGAGAGAGGGAAGGAGAGAGAGAGAGAGGGAATGAGAGAGAGGGAAGGAGAGAGAGAGAGAGAGAGGGAAGGAGAGAGAGAGAGAGAGGGGGAAGGAGAGAGAGAGAGATGGAAGGAAAGAGAGAGAGAGATGGAAGGAGAGAGAGAGAGGGAAGGAGAGAGAGGGAATGAGAGAGAAAGAGAGGGAAGGAGAGAGACAGAGAGAGAGAGGGAAGGAGAGAGAGAGGGAAGGAGAGAGAGAGAGAGAGATTGGGAGTGTGAGAGAGAGATTGGGAGTGTGAGAGAGAGAGAGATTGGGAGTGAGAGAGAGATTGGGAGTGAGAGAGAGATTGGGAGTGAGAGAGAGAGAGAGAGAGATTGGGAGTGTGAGAGAGAGAGATTGGGAGTGTGAGAGAGAGATTGGGAGTGTGAGAGAGAGAGATTGGGAGTGAGAGAGAGAGAGATTGGGAGTGTGAGAGAGAGAGATTGGGAGTGTGAGAGAGAGAGATTGGGAGTGAGAGAGAGATTGGGAGTGAGAGAGAGAGAGAGATTGGGAGTGTGAGAGAGAGAGATTGGGAGTGTGAGAGAGAGATTGGGAGTGTGAGAGAGAGAGATTGGGAGTGTGAGAGAGAGAGAGTTGGGAGTGTGAGAGTGTGATTGGGTGTGTGAGAGAGAGAGATTGGGAGTGAGAGAGTGATTGGGAGGTGTGAGTGTGTGTGTTGGGTGTGGTGTGTGTGTGTGTGTGGGTGGGGTTGTGTGAGTGTTGGGTGTGGGTTGTGTGTGTGTGTTGGGGTGTGGGTGTGTGTGTGTGGGGTGGGGTGTGTGTGTGTTTGGGGGGTGTGGGTGTGTGTGTGTGGGTGTGGTGTGTGTGTGTGGGGTGGGTTGTGTGTGTTGGGGTGGGTGTGTGTGTGTGGGGGTGGGTGTGTGTGTGTTGGGGGTGTGGGGGTGTTGTGTGGGGTGGGGATGTGTGTGTTGGGGTGGGGGTGTGTGTGTGTGGGAGGTGGGGGTGGGTGTGTGTGGGGGGTGGTGGTGTTGTGGGGGTGGGGGTGTGTGTGTGTGGGGGTGGGGGGTGTGTGTGGGGGTGGGGGGGTGTGTGGGGGTGGGGGGTGTTGTGTGGTGGGGTGGGGGTGTGTGTTGTGGGGGTGGGGTGTGTTGTGTGGTGGGGGTGGGGGGTGTTTGTTGTGGGGTTGTGTAGGGGTGTGTGTGTAGGGGGTGTGTTAGGTGTGTGTTGTGTGTAGAGGGTGTTATGTGTATAGATATTGTTTGTTGAGGTTTAAGGATGGGTGGTTTAGTTTATTGTGGGGGGGTGTTGGGGGATTATTTGGATTTAGGGTTTGAGAGATTGTTATTTGAATTTTATTTTTTAGTGGTTTTTGGGGGGGGTAAGTGTGGGAATGTGATGTGTTTTTTAGGTGTTTTTGTGATTTAATTTTTATATGTATGAATTTTTAGTGTTGGTAGAAGGTAGGTGGGGATTATAGTTATATTGTATGTTTATATAGATTTAATTTTTTGTATTGTGTGGTTGTTGTATAGATGAGAATGGTGTTGAATGGGTGGAATTGGGGGGGGAGGGGTTTTAGGTTTTATAGTATATTTTTTATTATAGTATGGGGGGAATGGATTTTGGGGTATATGGGGTTTATAGGGGGTTTTTGGTGTATGTTTTTATATAGTTGTAATTGATTATAATTTGTGGATTTTTTAGGGTTTGAGTTTTGGATGTTTTGTTATTTTTAAAGTGTTAGAATGTTGTTATTTTTTGTTAGGTGGGTTTTTAGTTTGTAGGTATGTTTTGAGGTTTTAGGTTGTAGTTTAGTTGTGGTGGTTTTATATGTATTTTTTGGTTTAGGGTGTGAAGTTTTAGTGGTTAGGGGGGTGGTGGGGGGGGTGGGTTGTGTGTGTTTTGTAGATGTTGGTTTGGGTATTTGGGGGTTTTTGTGGTATTTTGTGTGTGTTTGTGTGGTTTGTGGGTTGTGGGGGTGTGTGGTTGGTGGTGGGTTTTGGTGTTTGGTGGGTGGTTGTTTGGGGTGGGTGGTTTGTTTTGGGGGGGGTTGGGTTGGTTGGTGTGGTTTTGGTTGGTGTTGTGTGGTTTGTTGTTGTTGGTTGGGGTTTTGGTTTTTGGTGTTGTGTGGTTGGGGTGGGGTGGTGGGTGGGGGGGTGTGTGTGGTGTGTGTTGGGTTGTGGTGGGGGTGGGGTGGTTTG